>NC_081796.1:27542950-27552950 GCF_963082965.1 Carassius carassius
TTAGTTTCTACCTTTTTTCTCATTACTGTAAATCCATAAATTACTAAAGACTATTGAAGCAAACTGCTAATTTTAATTTACATTAAAGAATTATGTTCTAAAATTGTAAATAAATCATGTGAAAGAATGTCACTCCTTTCTTTGAAGAAAATATTACTTTGTATGAAGTCACTGAAATTGTTCAAACTGTAAAGATGAAAAGTCAGTATTTTCTGTATTGGTGTTTGATGCTAGTGTTTCTCCTCTCGGTGTGTTCCGAGTGACGGTGTGTGTTATCTCAGTGAGGGTGTGTGTGGTGTTTCTCCTCTCGGTGTGTTCCGAGTGACGGTGTGTGTTATCTCAGTGAGGGTCGTGTGTGGTGTTTCTCCTCTCGGTGTGTTCCGAGTGACTGTGTGTGTTATCTCAGTGAGGGTTGTGTGTGGTGTTTCTCCTCTCGGTGTGTTCCGAGTGACGGTGTGTGTTATCTCAGTGAGGGTGTGTGTGGTGTTTCTCCTCTCGGTGTGTTCCGAGTGACGGTGTGTGTTATCTCAGTGAGGGTCGTGTGTGGTGTTTCTCCTCTCGGTGTGTTCCGAGTGACTGTGTGTGTTATCTCAGTGAGGGTTGTGTGTGGTGTTTCTCCTCTCGGTGTGTTCCGAGTGACGGTGTGTGTTATCTCAGTGAGGGTCGTGTGTAGTGTTTCTCCTCTCGGCGTGTTCCAAGTGACGGTGTGTGTTCTCTCAGTGAGGGTTGTGTGTGGTGTTTCTCCTCTCGGTGTGTTCCGAGTGACTGTGTGTGTTATCTCAGTGAGGGTTGTGTGTGGTGTTTCTCCTCTCGGTGTGTTCCGAGTGACGGTGTGTGTTATCTCAGTGAGGATTGTGTGTGGTGTTTCTCCTCTCGGTGTGTTCCGAGTGACAGTGTGTGTTATCTCAGTGAGGGTTGTGTGTGGTGTTTTTCCTCTCAGTGTGTTCCAAGTGACGGTGTGTGTTCTCTCAGTGAGGGTTGTGTGTGGTGTTTCTCCTCTCGGTGTGTTCCGAGTGACTGTGTGTGTTATCTCAGTGAGGGTCGTGTGTGGTGTTTCTCCTCTCGGTGTGTTCCGAGTGACGGTGTGTGTTATCTCACTGAGGGTCGTGTGTGGTGTTTCTCCTCTCGGTGTGTTCGGAGTGACGGTGTGTGTTATCTCACTGAGGGTCGTGTGTGGTGTTTTTCCTCTCGGTGTGTTCCTAGTGACGGTGTGTTATCTCAGTGAGGGTCGTGTGTGGTGTTTTTCCTCTCGGTGTGTTCCGAGTGACGGTGTGTTATCTCAGTGAGGGTTGTGTGTGGTGTTTCTCCTCTCGGTGTGTTCCTAGTGACGGTGTGTTATCTCAGTGAGGGTCGTGTGTGGTGTTTTTCCTCTCGGTGTGTTCCGAGTGACGGTGTGTGTTATCTCAGTGAGGGTCGTGTGTGGTGTTTCTCCTCTCGGTGTCTTCCGAGTGACGGTGTGTGTTATCTCAGTGAGGGTCGTGTGTGGTGTTTTTCCTCTCAGTGTGTTCCGAGTGACGGTGTGTGTTATCTCAGTGAGGGTTAAGTGTGGTGTTTCTCCTCTCGGTGTGTTACGAGTGACGGTGTGTGTTATCTCAGCGAGGGTCGTGTGTGGTGTTTCTCCTCTCGGTGTGTTCTGAGTGACGGTTTGTGTTATCTCAGCGAGGGTCGTGTGTGGTGTTTTTCCTCTCGGTGTGTTCCGAGTGACGGTGTGTGTTATCTCAGTGAGGGTCGTGTGTGGTGTTTCTCCTCTCGGTGTGTTCCGAGTGACGGTGTGTGTTATCTCAGTGAGGGTCGTGTGTGGTGTTTCTCCTCTCGGTGTGTTCGGAGTGACGGTGTGTGTTATCTCACTGAGGGTCGTGTGTGGTGTTTTTCCTCTCAGTGTGTTCCTAGTGACGGTGTGTTATCTCAGTGAGGGTCGTGTGTGGTGTTTTTCCTCTCGGTGTGTTCCGAGTGACGGTGTGTGTTATCTCAGTGAGGGTCGTGTGTGGTGTTTTTCCTCTCTGTGTGTTCCGAGTGACGGTGTGTGTTATCTCAGTGAGGGTCGTGTGTGGTGTTTTTCCACTCGGTGTGTTCCGAGTGACGGTGTGTGTTATCTCAGTGAGGGTCGTGTGTGGTGTTTTTCCTCTCGGTGTGTTCCGAGTGACGGTGTGTGTTATCTCAGTGAGGGTTGTGTGTGGTGTTTCTCCTCTCGGTGTGTTACGAGTGACGGTGTGTGTTATCTGAGCGAGGGTCGTGTGTGGTGTTTCTCCTCTCGGTGTGTTACGAGTGACGGTGTGTGTTATCTCAGCGAGGGTCGTGTGTGGTGTTTCTCCTCTCGTTGTGTTCCGAGTGACGGTGTGTGTTATCTCAGTGAGGGTCGTGTGTGGTGTTTTTCCTCTCTGTGTGTTCCGAGTGACGGTGTGTGTTATCTCAGTGAGGGTCGTGTGTGGTGTTTTTCCTTTCGGTGTGTTCCGAGTGACGGTGTGTGTTATCTCAGTGAGGGTCGTGTGTGGTGTTTTTCCTCTCGGTGTGTTCCGAGTGACGGTGTGTGTTATCTCAGTGAGGGTCGTGTGTGGTGTTTCTCCTCTCGGTGTGTTCCGAGTGACGGTGTGTGTTCTCTCAGTGAGGGTTGTGTGATGTCTTTCTCTTCTCGGTGTGTTCCGAGTGACGGTGTGTGTTCTCTCAGTGAGGGTTGTGTGTGGTGTTTCTCCTCTCGGTGTGTTCCGAGTGACGGTGTGTGTTCTCTCAGTGAGGGTCGTGTGTAGTCTTTCTCCTCTCGGTGTGTTCCGAGTGACGGTGTGTGTTCTCTCAGTGAGGGTTGTGTGTTGTCTTTCTCCTCTCGGTGTGTTCCGAGTGACGGTGTGTGTTCTCTCAGTGAGGGTCGTGTGTGGTGTTTCTCCTCTCGGTGTGTTCCTAGTGTTTCTCCTCTCGGTGTCTTCCGAGTGACGGTGTGTGTTATCTCAGTGAGGGTCGTGTGTGGTGTTTTTCCTCTCAGTGTGTTCCGAGTGACGGTGTGTGTTATCTCAGTGAGGGTTAAGTGTGGTGTTTCTCCTCTCGGTGTGTTACGAGTGACGGTGTGTGTTATCTCAGCGAGGGTCGTGTGTGGTGTTTCTCCTCTCGGTGTGTTCTGAGTGACGGTTTGTGTTATCTCAGCGAGGGTCGTGTGTGGTGTTTTTCCTCTCGGTGTGTTCCGAGTGACGGTGTGTGTTATCTCAGTGAGGGTCGTGTGTGGTGTTTCTCCTCTCGGTGTGTTCCGAGTGACGGTGTGTGTTATCTCAGTGAGGGTCGTGTGTGGTGTTTCTCCTCTCGGTGTGTTCGGAGTGACGGTGTGTGTTATCTCACTGAGGGTCGTGTGTGGTGTTTTTCCTCTCAGTGTGTTCCTAGTGACGGTGTGTTATCTCAGTGAGGGTCGTGTGTGGTGTTTTTCCTCTCGGTGTGTTCCGAGTGACAGTGTGTGTTATCTCAGTGAGGGTCGTGTGTGGTGTTTTTCCTCTCTGTGTGTTCCGAGTGACGGTGTGTGTTATCTCAGTGAGGGTCGTGTGTGGTGTTTTTCCACTCGGTGTGTTCCGAGTGACGGTGTGTGTTATCTCAGTGAGGGTCGTGTGTGGTGTTTTTCCTCTCGGTGTGTTCCGAGTGACGGTGTGTGTTATCTCAGTGAGGGTTGTGTGTGGTGTTTCTCCTCTCGGTGTGTTACGAGTGACGGTGTGTGTTATCTGAGCGAGGGTCGTGTGTGGTGTTTCTCCTCTCGGTGTGTTACGAGTGACGGTGTGTGTTATCTCAGCGAGGGTCGTGTGTGGTGTTTCTCCTCTCGTTGTGTTCCGAGTGACGGTGTGTGTTATCTCAGTGAGGGTCGTGTGTGGTGTTTTTCCTCTCTGTGTGTTCCGAGTGACGGTGTGTGTTATCTCAGTGAGGGTCGTGTGTGGTGTTTTTCCTCTCGGTGTGTTCCGAGTGACGGTGTGTGTTATCTCAGTGAGGGTCGTGTGTGGTGTTTTTCCTCTCTGTGTGTTCCGAGTGACGGTGTGTGTTATCTCAGTGAGGGTCGTGTGTGGTGTTTCTCCTCTCGGTGTGTTCCGAGTGACGGTGTGTGTTCTCTCAGTGAGGGTTGTGTGATGTCTTTCTCTTCTCGGTGTGTTCCGAGTGACGGTGTGTGTTCTCTCAGTGAGGGTTGTGTGTGGTGTTTCTCCTCTCGGTGTGTTCCCAGTGACGGTGTGTGTTCTCTCAGTGAGGGTCGTGTGTAGTCTTTCTCCTCTCGGTGTGTTCCGAGTGACGGTGTGTGTTCTCTCAGTGAGGGTTGTGTGTTGTCTTTCTCCTCTCGGTGTGTTCCGAGTGACGGTGTGTGTTCTCTCAGTGAGGGTCGTGTGTGGTGTTTCTCCTCTCGGTGTGTTCCGAGTGACGGTGTGTGTTATATGAGCGAGGGTCATGTGTGTTGTTTCTCCTCTCGGTGTGTTCCGAGTGACGGTGTGTGTTATCTCAGCGAGAGTTATGTGTGGTGTTTCTCCTCTCGGTGTGTTCCGAGTGACGGTGTGTGTTCTCTCAGTGAGGGTCGTGTGTAGTGTTTCTCCTCTCGGTGTGTTCTGAGTGACAGTGTGTGTTATCTCAGTGAGGGTTGTGTGTGGTGTTTCTCCTCTCGGTGTGTTCCGAGTGACGGTGTGTGTTATCTCAGTGAGGGTTGTGTGTGGTGTTTCTCCTCTCGGTGTGTTCCGAGTGACGATGTGTGTTATCTCAGTGAGGGTTGTGTGTGGTGTTTCTCCTCTCGGTGTGTTCCGAGTGACGGTGTGTGTTATCTCAGTGAGGGTTGTGTGTGGTGTTTCTCCTCTGGGTGTGTTCCGAGTGACGGTGTGTGTTATCTCAGCGAGGGTCGTGTGTGGTGTTTCTCCTCTCGGTGTGTTACGAGTGACGATGTGTGTTATCTGAGCGAGGGTCGTGTGTGGTGTTTCTCCTGTCGGTGTGTTACGAGTGACGGTGTGTGTTATCTCAGCGAGGGTCGTGTGTGGTGTTTTTCCTCTCGGTGTGTTCCGAGTGACGGTGTGTGTTATCTCAGTGAGGGTCGTGTGTGGTGTTTTTCCTCTCGGTGTGATCCGAGTGACGGTGTGTGTTATCTCAGTGAGGGTCGTGTGTGGTGTTTTTCCTCTCTGTGTGTTCCGAGTGACGGTGTGTGTTATCTCAGTGAGGGTCGTGTGTGGTGTTTTTCCTCTCGGTGTGTTCCGAGTGACGGTCGTGTGTGGTGTTTCTCCTCTCGGTGTGTTTCGAGTGACGGTGTGTGTTCTCTCAGTGAGGGTTGTGTGTGGTGTTTCTCCTCTCGGTGTGTTCCGAGTGACGGTGTGTGTTCTCTCAGTGAGGGTTGTGTGTGGTGTTTCTCCTCTCGGTGTGTTCCGAGTGACGGTGTGTGTTATCTCAGCGAGGGTTGTGTGTGGTGTTTCTCCTCTCGGTGTGTTCCGAGTGACGGTGTGTGTTATCTCAGTGAGGGTCGTGTGTGGTGTTTCTCCTCTCGGTGTGTTCCGAGTGACGGTGTGTGTTATCTCAGCGAGGGTTGTGTGTGGTGTTTCTCCTCTCGGTGTGTTCCGAGTGACGGTGTGTGTTATCTCAGTGAGGGTTGTGTGTAGTGTTTCTCCTCTCGGTGTGTTCCGAGTGACGGTGTGTGTTATCTCAGCGAGGGTTGTGTGTGGTGTTTCTCCTCTCGGTGTGTTCCGAGTGACGGTGTGTGTTATCTCAGTGAGGGTTGTGTGTGGTGTTTATGCTCTCTGTGTGTTCTGAGTGACGGTGTGTGTTATCTCAGTGAGGGTCGTGTGTGGTGTTTTTCCTCTCGGTGTGTTCCGAGTGACGGTGTGTGTTCTCTCAGTGAGGGTTGTGTGTAGTGTTTCTCCTCTCGGTGTGTTCCGAGTGACGGTGTGTGTTCTCTCAGTGAGGGTTGTGTGTGGTGTTTCTCCTCTCGGTGTTTTCGGTGTGTGTTATCTCAGTGAGGGTTGTGTGTGGTGTTTCTCCTCTCAGTGTGTTCCGAGTGACGGTGTGTGTTATCTCAGTGAGGGTTGTGTGTGGTGTTTCTCCTCTCGGTGTGTTCTGAGTGACGGTGTGTGTTATCTCAGCGAGGGTTGTGTGTGGTGTTTCTCCTCTCGGTGTGTTCCGAGTGACGGTGTGTGTTATCTCAGTGAGGGTTGTGTGTGGTGTTTCTCCTCTCAGTGTGTTCCGAGTGACGGTGTGTGTTATCTCAGTGAGGGTTGTGTGTGGTGTTTCGCCTCTCGGTGTGTTCCGAGTGACAGTGTGTGTTATCTCAGCGAGGGTTGTGTGTGGTGTTTCTCCTCTCGGTGTGTTCCGAGTGACGGTGTGTGTTATCTCAGTGAGGGTTGTGTGTGGTGTTTCTCCTCTCGGTGTGTTCCGAGTGCGGGTGTGTGTTATCTCAGCGAGGGTTGTGTGTGGTGTTTCTCCTCTCGGTGTGTTCCGAGTGACGGTGTGTGTTATCTCAGTGAGGGTTGTGTGTGGTGTTTCTCCTCTCGGTGTGTTCTGAGTGACGGTGTGTGTTATCTCAGTGAGGGTTGTGTGTGGTGTTTCTCCTCTCGGTGTGTTCCGAGTGACGGTGTGTGTTATCTCAGTGAGGGTCGTGTGTGGTGTTTCTCCTCTCTGTGTGTTCCGAGTGACGGTGTGTGTTATCTCAGTGAGGGTTGTGTGTGGTGTTTCTCCTCTCGGTGTGTTCTGAGTGACGGTGTGTGTTATCTCAGTGAGGGTTGTGTGTGGTGTTTCTCCTCTCGGTGTGTTCCGAGTGACGGTGTGTGTTATCTCAGTGAGGGTTGTGTGTAGTGTTTCTCCTCTCGGTGTGTTCCGAGTGACGGTGTGTGTTATCTCAGCGAGGGGTGTGTGTGGTGTTTCTCCTCTCGGTGTGTTCCGAGTGACGGTGTGCGTTATCTCAGCGAGGGTTGTGTGTGGTGTTTCTCCTCTCGGTGTGTTCCGAGTGACGGTGTGTGTTATCTCAGTGTGGGTTGTGTGTTGTGTTTCTCCTCTCGGTGTGTTCTGAGTGACGGTGTGTGTTATCTCAGTGAGGGTTGTGTGTGGTGTTTCTCCTCTCGGTGTGTTCCGAGTGACGGTGTGTGTTATCTCAGCGAGGGTTGTGTGTGGTGTTTCTCCTCTCGGTGTGTTCCGAGTGACGGTGTGTGTTATCTCAGTGAGGGTTGTGTGTGGTGTTTCTCCTCTTGGTTTGTTCTGAGTGACGGTGTGTGTTATCTCAGTGAGGGTTGTGTGTAGTGTTTCTCCTCTCGGTGTGTTCCGAGTGACGGTGTGTGTTCTCTCAGCGAGGGTCGTGTGTGGTGTTTCTCCTCTCGGTGTGTTCTGAGTGACGGTGTGTGTTATCTCAGTGAGGGTTGTGTGTAGTGTCTGTTTTGAGCCATGTGTTAAGAGTTGTGTTGCTTGGAATGAGTTTTGCAGGTGATGTGAACTGTTTAGCTCAGGTGACTGTTGGTAGTGCAGACTGTAGTTAGAGTTTTGCACATGTAGCTCCAGTTGTGCTCACTGTTGTTTAGCAATCGAAAAAAAATTGTAATTTCATTAATGCTGGTTAATGAATCAAATTCAATCACAAAATCTGTATTAGTTGAGAAAACTCCTGACAAACATCATTATGGTGCAGGGATCGGACAGTGAGGCACCCGTTACTGTGATAAGGTCATCAGCTTCAGTGTCTTTAACCTTCACACACACACACACACACACACACACACACACAGAGACACACACACACACACTGTGGCTGCACTGAAGTCAGTCTGACATGTAGGAGGAGGAGGAGTAATGATCCCGAGAGGAAGATGTTTTAATGTTCCCTACAAAACAAACATCATCAGGGTCATTCAGTCCTGCTGTGCTGCAGATCCACATCCCCAGCATCATACATGACTGACTATATCAAACCAAACATCTTTAATGATGTAAATCACTAGTTTCTTTTAGCTCAGTCACAATGAAGAGATCGTGATTCGTGAACTTCAGATCCTTGCTCTGGCTTTTAGTGGATGTTGATTTTTGCTGTCTCTGGGTGTTTCACACTCTCCACATGAAATTCTGATGATTTATTCAGAAATATTACAGATTGTTTCCTGCAGAAGCTCTCTTGGACGCTTAATGTGGTGCATTTTGTCAAAACGTGATGTATTTTTAAAATCAAAGCTGCAGTTATAAAAAAAAATTCTACAGCAGTGCTTTATATATATCCTGTGAACCTTGAGGCCATTTCTTCTGTTCTTTCCACTGCAGCTTAATGTCTAAATAAATAAATAACATGCTCTTTTGGGACGCTCTCTTCTGCTGAGAATGTCTTTGATTCTCCACAGAGACAGACACGTCTGAGATCTGAAGAGCAGCAGATCCTCGCTGGGAGTTTGGGAATAAAAACTCACTCAAGCTCTCGGGAAAAACCTCTCATGAAAATACTCAATTACACAATCATTCATGCAAGGAGAAAAATCCAAACACCCCACACAAAACAGACCAGATATATTTATATGAAATGAGTTTGGATTTATATGAAAATAAACAGAACTGGTTGTTATGGTGACTTTATTCGGCCACATATGAATGTTGATCATCATCACCCATCATCATCATCAGATGAGTTGAAAAGAAATGGGGTTCATTCTGCTGAAGTTTTAAACTCTATGGTTTAAATGAGTTTTGCATGATTTGTGCTGCATTCATTGCTTCTGGACAAACTGTGCTTAACTCTTTACTTAGACTTGTTAACCCTAGTCATATTGTATTCAGCCTAGTTTATATTGACACGTGACATGCTCTGTCCACTTCTGGAACTGGCACAACATAGGCCATCCATCAGCACAAGACCACAGGAACCAGACGAGTCCTCTGCTCAATCTGACCTGTGCTGCAGCCTGGAATTAAACCACATCCTGCTGGTTTGGTCTGGTCCGGTCAGAGAAGAACTGACCCCTGACTGAGCCTGGTTTCTCCCAATGCTTTTTCTCCATTTCTGTCACTGATGGAGTTTTGGTTCCTTGCCGCTGTCTCCTCTGGCTTGCTCAGTTTGGGACGCTTGACTGATTACACAGACATCCGTCAGTCAGACAGACAGAAATGACTCTGTTATTGTCTTCTTGCATTATTGATAAACTGTTTTCCTGTTTGACACTGTAAAACTGCTTTGACACGGTAAGTGTTTTATAAAGTGGTATATAAATAAAGGTAACTTGACTTGATATTGTTGATTTATGAATAACTATTTTTGGATCATTAGATTGATGCATGGCCTCTGGTCTTCTGTTATGTATCAGTAGAAGCTTCCAGCAATCAGACTCAATGACACTCATTTTCTCAGTGGATCTGAGATACGGCTTTCATCATTAGTCACGCATCATGAGTCTCTGATCACATGGACACACTGCTTCATAATGGAGTGTCTTCTGAGATGCTGTCAGCGGGTCAAACGGTGACTTCTGATTCTGTGGATTGATCGTTACTGAGTCCAGAGGTTCCTGTCAGCATCATTCTGGCATCTGTCTGATTTAAAACACTGCAGCTTCACTTGAAGTTCAGTCCAGTTTCTTCTGTCCTGGGAAAGTTCAAAGCCTCGTACTGAACACACACACAGATCAGTTCAGCCTTCCCATGAGCCTCCAGTGCCTGCTGCGAAAGTGAGGTCAGTGTCTATAGCCCCTTTCACACTGTGATTCTGGCAAATACATGGGTAATGTGTCCCGGAAATTGTTCCCGGGTCGCTAGATTTTGCACTTTCACACTGCCAGTGATTACCCAGGATATGTGCGTGCTTTCACGCACAACCCATAAAGATCCCGTAACGACACGTGACATCAGGGCGTGACGTGTAATGTACGAGTCGAAAACTTTAGGCACGTTATACTTTCACTGAAGCAAACGAACGATCTCGGCATCAACGCGGAAAGTGAGGAACTAATATGGGAGGCCGTTTGAGGCGAAACCCTTTGAAAACTTGTGATACACACTGAAACACTTGCGATACACACTGAAACACTTGCGATACTCACTGAAACACCTGCGATACACA
>NC_081796.1:27557950-27592950 GCF_963082965.1 Carassius carassius
TTTGGACACTCTTCCCCTTTGGCCACCTTTATCCCGTTTTATTTGATTTTCTGTTAATAAAAGCCTCTCCAAGGCCTGACGCCATGCCCACTGTGTCTGTCTTTTGCTTCTCCCGCCACAATATATACAGTACAGACCAAAAGTTTGGAAACATTACTATTTTTAATGTTTTTGAAAGAAGTTTCTTCTGCTCATCAAGCCTGCATTTATTTGATCAAAAATACAGAAAAAACAGTAATATTGTGAAATATTATTACAACTTAAAATAATAGTTTTCTATTTGAATATATATATATCTATTTGAATAAATAATTTATTCCTGTGATGCAAAGCTGAATTTTCAGCATCATTCCTCCAGCCTTCAGTGTCACATGTGTAACAAGGAGTCGGAGGCGTTCGAATCCATATGCAGCATTTATTCCACAGAATGGTAATACAGGCAGAGATCAGGAATGGCGTCAGGTGTGTCAGGGATAACCAGAATCGTAACCAAAAACAAGCAGAGATCGGGACAGGCAGCAGAGAATCAGAGTCGGAATACACAGTCCAAAGGTCAAAACACAGGAATAACAAACACAGGGAAAAACGCTCGGAAATGTCAGACTGGCTAAACAAGACTTCGCATTGAGTGAGAGTGAGTGTGCCGCTTTTATGTGTGTGTGTAAATGAGGTGCAGGTGTGGCAAGGAAATTGGCTGATGAATGAGGTGCAGGTGTGGCAGGGTGATTGTGATGCAGTGACTCATGGGTAATGTAGTTCGGGTGTGGTGCAACAGTATGAGAGGTGCTAGAGTCCAAGTGACATCTGGTGGTTGATGGGTGGAATGGTCCTGAGTGGAGTGCCATCTAATGAAGTTCATGGGCACTCCATCTAATAATCGTGACAACATGTAACATCAGTCGATCACATGATCATTTAGAAATCATTCTAATATTCTGATTTATTATGAGTGTTGGAAACAGTTCTGCTGTCGCATATATTTGATGAATAAAAGGTTAAAAATAACTGCATTTATTAAAAATAAAATAAAGAATTCTAATAATATATTTTCTTTACTATCACTTTTTATCAATTTAACACATCCTTGCTGAATAAAAGTATTGATTTTATTAAAAAAAGAAAGGAAAAATAATTACTGACCCCAAATTACTGACCAGTAGTGTATATTGTTTTTACAAAATATTTATATTTTAAAAACATAGCTTCTTTTTTTTTTTTTTTTACTTTTTATTCATCAAAGTATCGTAAAAAAGTATCACGTTCTGAAAAAATATTAAGCAGCAGAACTGTTTCCAACTTTGATAATGAATCAACATATTAGAATGATTTCTAAAGGATCATGTGATAATGATCCTAAAAATTCAGCTTTGCATCACAGAAATAAATGATCATTTAAAATATAATAAATTTAAAAACAATTATTTTAAATTGTAATAATATATCACAATATTACATTTTTTTCTGTATTTTTGATCAAATAAATGCAGGTTTGATACTTGATACTTTTGAAACTTCTTTCAAAAACATTAAAAATAGTAATGTTTCCAAACTTTTGGTCTGTACTGTATATATATATATATATATATAGTGGCCATGAATGTAGAATACATTCCCTTGTTTTAATTAACATTTATCCCGGGCCCATATGCACGTGCATTCCCTGCATACTCAGACGCTCCTTGTTCGGGTGTCAGCCTATGGTTTGCTCGAGGGGTTAATGTTGTTCTCGCTGCTTCACGAGCTGCATGGATGAACCCTAACAGAGCCACACCGCCAATCTTTCTGCTTCTGCTGTATGTACTGTTGCTGTAGGACGGAGTTTTTATCGTTCTCAAGTGTTGAGCTCTTTAACATGACCTTTGACCCTGAACACAGGCATGCTGCTCTTCGTGGGTGAACAGACATGGCTCTCTCTCGGGAAACAGGAAGTTATCTGGAGATTAGCAGCTGGAGTTCCCATGGAGAAACCGGTCCAGCTGGATGTGTGGGGCCCGAGGGGTCCGGCGGGGCCGAGCATCAGTCTGAAACAGGCAGAAACAGCAACCCTGAACTTCCTCTAACAAATGAAGTCTGAGACATGTGAGGCATGAAGAGCGAATGAACCCCCCGCAGACGCTAGACGTGACGTGCCACTCGACCGATGAAAACACAGCATGAACGCCTGCTGGTGAAGTGGGGAACATCGGTTCTGTTACAAATAATGATTCTTCAGACAAAGGATGTACAGATGAAAAATACATTTTTAAACGATGTCTTTCTGCAGCAGTCCCAGTGGGTTCCCATCATCCTCTCTGTCAGTGTAGAGGCTGTTCACACAGAACACTGTTCCACTTATTTTCTATTTAAATTACATATTTTAAGTAGCTCAACATCCTGGACATCAAGAGACAAAATGTATAAAAATACTAAATGTATTTAAAAATGCAATCAAGTCAAGTCACCTTTATTTATACAGTGCTTTTAACATAAAGATTGTATCAAAGCAATTTACAGTAATAGTAAAATAGTGTGTCGATAATGCAAAAGGAAAATAATAAACACTCAATTTTCAGTTAAAGGCAGTTCATCATTGGATTCAGTTATGTCATCTCTGTTCAGTTAAATAGTGTCTGTGCATTTATTTGCAATCAAGTCAACGATATCGCTGTAGATGAAGTGTCCCCAACTAAGCAAGCCAGAGGCGACAGCGGCAAGGAACCGAAACTCCATCGGTGACAGAATGGAGAAAAAAACCTTGGGATTAACCAGGCTCAGTTGGGGGGCCAGTTCTCCTCTGACCAGACGAAACCAGTAGTTCAATTCCAGACTGCAGCAAAGTCAGATTGTGCAGAAGAATCATCTGTTTCCTGTGAGTGCTGATTGAGAATGAAACGAGATTCCTGAGAAAGAAGAGAGCTAAATTTCCACTAAAATGGAAATTGAATGTTGTCATGAGAGACTAATAACAGACTGAAATGAGAAAACAGACTGAGACTGATGAGTGAATCAGGCACATAGCACTGAAGATCAGACAGAACTTCTAATCATCGCTCAACAAGTTCTTCAAGAACCTTTAATATCCATATAAGGTTCTCCAGATTATTTAAATGTTCTTTATACAAAGAAATGAATGGCTCTTTTAAGAACTGTTCATTGAAAGGTTTTATAGGGAATCAAAAATAGTTGATCAGGGGTAAATCCCTCTTTGTAAACCGTAATGTTTAGGCGAGAGGTTGGATTGGACGCTCCAGTGATGAGCTTCTAATAGATTCATCTACAGAGCTTCAGGCAGATTCACTGAGATATTATTCATGCATGTATGTGGATGAGAATCTCTGCATCTTCAGAGATGATATAGTGTGATTATTGCAGGAGAGATATAAAATGTTATATTACTAAAAAACGTAAAAGGTATAATCCACTTTCTATAGACTGAATCTGAGTGAACTGTATTTCCGGATGTTGGGTGTTGGGTTCATCTGGTTAAACCTCAGTGTATGGAAGTGCCTTAAATAAAGTGATGGAGTCAGAAATGATTTGATTCGTCAGCACTGTGAGGATTATGAGCGCTCAGACGGCCGCGTTGAATGGAGGATGATTTTCATAATGCAGGTGTGTGTGTGTGTGTGTGTGTGTTTATGTGTGTGTTTGCGGTGAGGATCGCTGATCCACAGATCAGACACACACTAAAGAACTCATGAACATGAACACAGCAGCATCAAAGCACTACCTGCTCATCTTCTAGCAGATTTTTGGATGTGTTTCTGAAGAGTCTTGTTTTTGTCCTGCCTAATTTCTTCTTTAAACACTTTATTTTCTTGTTTTGTGCATCAAAACAAATCAAGAACACACAATGCCAATGAGGTAAGAGAAACACGCTTCATTCTAATATATTCTCTAAAAGATTCAAGATTCAAGATTTGTATTCGTCACATACACAATGATATAGAGCAAATATAACCAGCAGTGAGTCAGGTCCGCTCCATGGACAGTGTGATTATTAAAGAAAATATCACAGAAGAAAATATACAGAATGAATCAGAATGAATCAGAATCAGAATGAATCAGAATCAGAATCAGAATCATACATAAATATAGCTAGGAAAGAATGAAATAAATGTAAACAAAAAAATATTTAAAAAAAAATTTATATTGTAGAGTTAAATATCGAATAGAAAATAATGTGCATGAAATTAGACTGTAGTCTTAAATATTAAGATACACAGGAATGCACAAGAGACACTGTCAGTGTGAGGTAGAGAATGATGAGGATCTTACTGATTTAATGTTAAAAGATGCCTTATTGTATTGTGTGTTTCTGCTTGACATAAATGCATCTTTTTTAAGGATGTTCATATATTCCTGCAGGATGACAAGACAAAAATCCTGATTGAAGGGGGGGGGGGTGATTATGCAGTCAAAGAAGGATCAGATGGAGAAAGACTCTGTGTCTGTTTGTGATTGAGAGGACTGCAGTGTCTTCAGAGGATGGAAGAGCTAATAAAACACAAACGCCAAAGACATCTTTCCTCCATAGAAAGATTCTAATTAATGCAGCTTTCTGGAGAGCGCTGCTTTTGTTTTCTTGGCCAGATCTCAGCGGACATGCAGCGAATGACAGACTCTGGTGAGATCTGCTGCGATGTGCTTCCACGCTAATGGACCATCAGCCTGCAGATTTGAAATGCATGTCTGTAAAGAATATATCTCGAAGGCTAATAAAACTAATCTATTGATCTGGTTTGGAGAAAATACACAACCATCTCATTCTTGAACGCACGTCTCGATCTCACCCGTCCATGATGCAGAATCAAACAAATGTCAAGAGATCCAGTTGTTGTGCTCTCTGTCAGCTGTTATAGGAAGAAAAAATGATTTAAATTTCATTTTGTTTTAGTGTTCTTTAAAATCCTCCCAGTTCCATTTAGAGAGTAAATTGGAGGCGTTGTGCATGACTGATAATCTGGAGGAGTGTTGATGTGAGTCTGTGAACGTTTCATTCTCTACTGCTTTCAGATAATCAAGACGGATGTTCCACAGACAGATGCTCTAATTCACTCATTCATCAGCATTATGAGCTTCCAGCCCACACACACACACACACACACACACACACACTAATGATTAGTGCAGTGTCAGAACAGGATGAATGTTTCTCAGAGCTGCTCTTCTAGACACGTTTATAAAGACTTTTGACTTTTTATCAGCTTGACGTTCAGACCCTGCGAGCGTTCAAAGTTAGTCAGTTTTGTTCTTTCTCAGGGAAATCTTCTGTAGGGGTCAGAGGATAATGTGTTTAACAATAACATCATAAAGTATTTTGTTCTTGCATTGATGAAGGCTTCAGATTCATTGAAAGTCTGTGTTTGAATGACGTTTGAGCATCTCGATCTCATCAGCAATGCATGCATAGTCCCTCACTCTGCTCACAGAAATTAGATATATCCTGTCAGAAAATATGGATCCGCTCTTTACCTAGCCACTATGAGTTCCCCAGCAATCAAGGACATTCAGAAAAGAGAGATTGAACAATTAAGATTCCACCTTCGTTAGATGGATCTGGACGCAGCTATAGCTAACGGTTTAAAGCTAGCGCTCAAAGAGCAACAAAGTGCTCTTGATTTGTTTGTGGCTTGTACTGAAAGAGAAGCAATAGACTGTACTGACCCCAGCACTCTTTGATCTACATTTGGATATACAAATGCCCAACAATTCAGTAAAAGAGCTAAAAGCAGAAGTTGAAAAGCTAGCCAACACAGCAAAACAGACATGGCACTGGGTCGAGAAAATGTCACTGAAAAAGTGACGGACCTTGAAGTTAGGAGCAGGAGAAATAATATACGACTGGTGGCCGGAAAACGCAGCTGGCTTCCTCAGAGCTTATCTCTCCAAGTGGATCCTTCACTGAAAGACCGTGACATTGAGACTGACCGGGCACATCGCGTGTACGACCGTGTACGCTCATCTTCTGTGTGATAAGATGGCATGACAGGTCAGCGATCCTGAACAATGTCCTGCTACGGTTTTTCCTGACTTTAGTCCAGCCACAGCTACCAAGAGAAAGAGTTTTAATCCAGTCTTGAAGATGACAGCACTCGGTCTCCTGCCCTTCCTCACTCATCCGATGGTAATTAAACTACGGCACAAAGGTGAGCAGTTGATGTTCGCTCTCCTCAGTTACTGTGACAGAAGACGTCTTCTGCAGCGCTACAGAGAGATGAGGTCTGTGGTGATACTGACTGCCCTGAAGAGGACAATAACAAGATGGCCTCGGACACTTTTCTTTCTTGATTCTTGCTCTTGTCCTGTACGCTTGCTGCTGACTGGTAGATAATACGGACTTATTTTATTTGTTATAGAGAGATGAGGTCTGTGGGCCTTTTGGTGACATGTCTTGCACTGAAGTGGACAAGTCACGCATCAATATTTGTTTCTGTTGTTTCTGCAGAGCTACACTCTTGGTAATGTGCGGTCTGCTTTGGCTTTTGTACATAGTTGTTTGTCGTTCCTTTTTCTTGTTTTTTTTTCTAACCCTTTCAACAGACATCAGTACTTTTATTTATTATGCTTTTCTTTTAAAAGGATTATGCATTTCGGTGGATTGGTATCTAGGATACATAATAATGTCTACATGTCACTGGCAGTATGGCATTGCTTTTGTTTTTCTTCACTTAGACATAATCTTGGCATTGTGAGCACACAATACAGGTTCTGAATATCTTATCACTGAACGTGAATGGCCTAAATTCTCTCATTAAGCGTACACGTATATAAATATATTTGCACCATTAATCGATTTCCTGTGTCCTGATACAAGAAACCCATTTAAAACAACGCAATGTGGCACATTTTCAAAACAAGTATTACAAACTGGAAGCCTTCTCTTGTGCTCATAATAAAACTAAGGTGTGCTTATCTTGGTCGACAGGAGGTTACAATTAACTATTGAACATATTGGGAATGATGATGAGGGTAAATTTGCTTTTATACGCTGTTAAGTTCATAATGACAGGTTAGCACTGGTCTCCATTTACTGCCCGAAGAGGCAGATCTATTTCCACTATATTACTTGAGCAGATTGTCCTTTAGTGATGGCTGGTGATTTTAATGCTGTCTTAATTCCTGCACGTGATAAATCTCACCCTGATACTTCAGCTAACCCATCCTCGAAGTTATTCAATACATTTATCACAAAACTTGATGTAATCGATCTTTGGAGAATCCAGAATACTACATCTAAGAACTTCTTTTTTATTCTAATAGACATATTTCTCTAGGATACATTACATATTTCTCAGCAATGTAAGGATTCTGTATATCTTTTTCTTCTTGTTTATTACAAAAACACTGATCAGCAAGCTACACGATTGTCTTCCTAGGAAGAGGAATATGACTTACTTTCACAATCAAAGACAGAGTTTATTTTACACAGGTCGGGGCAAAAATATTATTTTGAATTGGAGAGACCTAGCCACTTATTAGCCCTCACTTCAAGAATTAAGAACCAAGTTTTGTTTACCAGCATCCTCATATTTTGTCTTTTTTCATATGTGAGATTGGACCGCACCATCCTCTGGTCTCAGATCATCCATCTGTTTCTTTATATATCATACACTTGATCACACTACAAAGCCTCTTTCTGTTAAAAATATATAGAATGGTGAATTAACAGATTTTGATTTATCGTTAGACTTGGAGAGATTGTGGTCTAATCTAATCTTAACTTCTATAAACTTGCCTCATCATCACTGATTTCAAAGTCATCCATGGAGCATACATAACTCACTGAAGTGTTACATCCAGAGGGATTTTAAAGACTCTCATTCACTTGTATCACCTGTTATCTTCACTAATTAACCCCAACGCATTAATTAACCCATTCATTCAGCTCTGAAGTAATGAAGCAGATGCCAGTGAGGAAGACTGAACCTGTTCAACATCACATCTGTTTATGAATCACATCAACAAGAGCAAACAGGGATCATTGTGTTTGTTTAGTCTCATATCCACCATCATGTTTGTGTCTCCTGAATGTGTTTGTCTAACACTCGAATATAAAACAAGGACGAATGCGCTCGAGAAAGTCTTTCAGATCCAGATTGTTCTGGAAAGGTTCTTCTGACGACTGAGTGTCCTGCAGAGCTCTCAGATGATTTTCTTGGAATGAATTTAGCTGTCACTCTGTGTTATCATAAAATTCATGCTGAAAGAACAAGTGTATATTCTAATGAGGGTTATTAAAAGTCCACTGAAGTACGTCACTGCACTCAAGGTTATCTGGCAACACAGACGCAGAATAGAAGAACAAACAGATTAAAACTGCCTTGTACAACTCACTGACACACACACACACAAATATGCGCTGTATATATTTTATATTAAATAGCGTGCAGTTCTGCTCCTGGAATCTCACTTTAATATCTCAGTTGTTTCTCTTTGATGAAAAGGAGATGTTTGGTGAAAGCTGCAGTACTATGAATCTGCATTAATTAATGATGATACAGAAACCATGATTTTCTGAGTTTTCAGATGCTCAGGTGATTCAGACTTTCTTCAGAGGTCGGATGCTCACAAACATCATCTGAGATCAGTGTCAGTCTGCTGAGCGCCTGTGGATAAAAACACAATATCTAGATATTATCCACACTCTCGCTGGATTCACTGTCAGTCATGAAATGTGCCTCATTCAGACAAACATGAGGCGATCCGCCTGAATTCATCATCCACCAGCTGCACAAACTCTTCACAGCTGAAGAAACATCACACACGTCTCATCAGAGCAGTTAAGCAGCTTATTTTAGTGTGAATGAATCCAATGAACACGTTTCTGATGTGTGAACTGAACATATGAAGAGATGAATCCAGCTGGAGTCTGTGTCCGTATTCATGTTTGTTTACTCATATAATGCGATAAGAGCTCGTTCAGATACTGAGGTGCTAAACCATTCAGGGCTTTATAAGTAATAAGCAATATTTTAAAATCTATGTGATGCTTGATAGGGAGCCAGTGCAGTGTTGACAGGACCGGGCTAATATGGTCATACTTCCTGGTTCTAGTAAGAACTCTTGCTGCTGCATTTTGGACTAGCTGTAGTTTGTTTACTAAGCGTGCAGAACAACCACCCAATAAAGCATTACAATAATCTAACCTTGAGCTCATAAATGCATGGATTAACATTTCTGCATTTGACATTGAGAGCATAGGCCGTAATTTAGATATATTTTTGAAATGGAAAAATGCAGTTTTACAAATGCTAGAAACGTGGCTTTCTAAGGAAAGATTGCGATCAAATAGCACACCTAGGTTCCTAACTGATGACGAAGAATTGACAGAGCAACCATCAAGTCTTAGACAGTGTTCTAGGTTATTACAAGCAGAGTTTTTAGGTCCTATAATTAACACCTCTGTTTTTTCAGAATTTAGCAGTAAGAAATTACTCGTCATCCAGTTTTTTATATCGACCATGCATTCTGTTAGTTTTGTGAATTGGTGTGTTAGGTTGTGTGTCATCAGCATAACAGTGTAAGCTGACATGAGAGACGCTGAGAGTGTTTGTTGTAAACGCTGATCATCTGTTTGCATCTCAGATCCATCTCAGAGTCACAGCGTTAACCGGGTAAACCGTCAGATGTTAACAAACGCAAGCGCTGAAGGAGGCCAGAAAATCTGCATTTCTATTTATAGTCGACGGTTCTTGGAAAGTGCAGAAATGCTGTTCAGCGGTTCAGTTTGTGCTGAGGTTATGATTCATATTAGACATGTTTACAGAGGAATCATGATTAAAGCTACATTTCTGATGCCTCTGTTGGGTTTTTCAACATCCAGCACTAAACGAACCTGAGCAAACGACTTCATCATGATTCACAGGCTTCGGCTGAGGAGTATTAAAGTGGAGTGTAATTAGAGAACGGCTCAATCCTTGGTGACACACGGCCGTCGGGTCACTCATTACATCCTCCATTAGCTCAGACACTGGTGAATTTGTTAAGAAGATTAGAAGATTGAGGCTTTTTGGCTCTTTGTGCCACATTTCAGTAAAGCTGCTGAAGATGAACAATAAAGCAAAGGCACAAGCAGAAAGGCTTTCAGTGCGAAATCATTCACATCACAATACGACACAAATCCTCCATGGAGCGAAGCTCTTCCTCACACAGGCTCTGGACAAAGACTCACTCACACAATAAACTCTAATAATGCAGATACTGTCAATATCATAACTTCATGTGGAATATTCTTTTAATGAGTCTGCTGCAGGAGTTCATGGATTGCACACTCGTGGGATCAATACACATTTTCTGGATTGTTTTACACGTCATGATGATGTATGTTCTGTTCTGAGGGCTAAAGTTGGAAATAGATTCTAATATAATCAACGGTATGTCTGTCCATTCATCAGCTCTTAGAGAAGATGGAAAACATTAAAGATACTACGCGGAGTCTGTGCCGGTCACGTGCATGTGTGCGCTCCGGGAATATCTCTTTGTGCGTGTTTCTGTATTTCTGTCACATAACAGAAACATCACAATTATGGCTCAATACGGGGAAAAGCTTCTGGCTGGAATGCTATAAGAATTCCCTGAATTACTTTCCCCAACAGAAGATTCGTTCAGGCGAATCGCTCATCTCTGTTACAGGCCCTTCCTGAAGGGCAAATAAATCTCAGAAAAACACAGTGTGTTATGAAATACAGAAGAGAAGAAAGCTGAATCCAACATTAAATCACCAGCTGAAGAGCTTTTCTGTTCTCAGTGACAAACAGCCTTTATTTGATGTCTCCATATGATCAAATATGATTTATGAGTTTCAGGATTCACCCTTAAACTAAACACAACCTGTTCGTGTTAATGGGGATTTTACTGACTCTACAGATTACACTTTTATGAGTGAGTCATTTGAATCAATTTATTCAACCAGTTTGTTCAAAAACACTGATTCATTCAGGAACAAAACAAGTAACTAACTGTATGAATGATTTGCTGAAAGAATCATCCAGGAACAAAACATCTGTCTTTAGTCTTTTGAATCATTCACTCAAATGTTTTGATTCATTCAGGAACAAAACAAGTCATTATCTGAATGTGGTGAGTGAGTGATCGAATCTTTTAATCAGCATTATCTGATATATGGCCATAACACAAAATTCATGATTTTGCTGTAATAATATGAGAATGAATGTGGACATACTTGGTTTGCTCCATGAGGATTAGATTAAAAGAGTCTCTTAGAATAACGTCACGCAATCATTTGCAATAAGGAACATGCATTTTTCTTCATACAAAACACATAGAAACACTTGAACTGCGTCCACTTGTAGAAATCATTCATCTCATCTTACATCTTCAGGGATCTGGAGGCACAGCTGTCGTTTCATTTCTAGATTTTCAGCAGATTTCAAGCAAATGGACTCCAGCGAGGCGTTCCTCTCACATGTGGAGCTCTTGTTTTCTCAGTAAACACACTAGAGAAGTGTTTCTGTGAAACTGGTGTGAGTTTCCCCGTGTGACGCTCCACCGCCAACAGAAACAGCCATCAGAACTCCAGCCAAGAGAGAAAGAACCGGAGCCAAGATCTGCTCTGCATCCTCATTCACTGGTGCCCGGTTCAGTCTGACCTCTGACCTCTGACCTCTGACCTCTGACCTCCACTGAAAACAGCGTTTAGAAGAGTTCAGCTCACACAGCCGGTCTTAAAGTCAAATACATTTACAGTATATATTCCTTTTCGCAATACACATACTATAGTTACATTTTGCAAAGATATAAACAATCAGCTGGTTTCGTTGTGACAGATTCGAAGCGTTCATCTTTGTCCCTGATCAAACGAGCAGCAGCACGAAGCGACGATGAACAATCATGATTACAGCCCAGTGTGTTTCAGCCCAGATTTCATGTCAATATGAGTGAAAAAGCACATCTGCTCCAATTCAGGCTAACAATCCCAGAGGAGCGACGCTAATGAAATCAAGCAATAAACACACGCCTCAGAACTCCTGTGAACAGAACAGAACCAGACACACACTCATCCAGTCCAAATCCTGGACTCAGTAATGTGTGTAAAACATCCGTATCATCACGATTGTGACTGTCATATTAATATTGTTTGTGTTCGTTTCTCAGAAGGTTCTGAGAAAAGCTGAAGGAAATTCCTGATATTACATTAAGCTTGTTTTTCTTTTGCTTCTTCTTCTCTCATCAACATAACAATACCAGATGATGTCAGACAGGAACAAAGGCGATTGAATTTGAGCGTCTGTTCGGCATTTAATCGCATCTTTTGCTTTGTGATTCTGTCAGAAGCATCTGGAGACAAAAACACAAGGACACAAGTGCAGCACATCCATTAGACACGGACTTCAGCTCAACACTTCATACAGAGAGTCTGACATGATGGTCTGCTTTCTCAGTTTGTAATTTTCCTTTCTTTCAGAGCCAGATCGTGAAATAAAACGAATGTTTGAGCTAGAACTGGCGTCCCAGAGGAGACATGACAAGATGGGAATCTGCCAGAGGTCAAGAGGAATGATAGAAGAAAGTTCAGGCACAATCTCCAGAGATCACATGATTCACTCAGAGAGATTCATCAGGACGAGACACACGCTTCAGTTACACACACAACTCTAACTCCCAACATGAAAGATCTGGCTGAATTAAAGCCAAAGAGAAGATGATGAGTTACCATCAGTAACTCTAACCCTAACTAACTCTAACCCTGAGTCATCAGGAGAAGAGGTAACTGAAAGGAAAACACCTTTGATCATAAATACAAAGAGTTCAGACTCATAATCAATAAAACACGGTCACCCTCTGTGTATTTACAACAACAATAACCCTTCAGTGTGTGTGTGTGTGTGTGTGTGTGTGTGTGTGTGTGTGTGTGTGTGTGTGTCAGTGTGTGTGTGTGTGTGTGTGTGTGTGTGTGTGTGTGTGTGTGTGTGTGTGTGTGTGTGTGTCAGTGTGTGTGTGTGTGTGTGTCAGTGTGTGTGTGTGTGTGTGTGTGTGTGTGTGTGTGTGTGTCAGTGTGTGTGTGTGTGTGTGTGTGTCAGTGTGTGTGTGTGTGTGTGTGTGTGTGTGTGTGTGTGTCAGTGTGTGTGTGTGTGTGTGTGTGTGTGTGTGTGTGTGTGTCAGTGTGTGTGTGTGTGTGTGTGTGTGTGTGTGTGTGTGTGTATGTGTGTGTGTGTGTGTGTGTGTGTGTGTGTGTGTCAGTGTGTGTGTGTGTGTGTGTGTCAGTGTGTGTGTGTGTGTGTGTCAGTGTGTGTGTGTGTGTGTGTGTGTGTGTGTGTGTGTGTGTGTGTGTGTGTGTGTGTCAGTGTGTGTGTGTGTGTGTGTGTGTGTGTGTGTCAGTGTGTGTGTGTGTGTGTGTGTGTGTCAGTGTGTGTGTGTGTGTGTGTCAGTGTGTGTGTGTGTGTGTGTCTGTGTGTGTGTGTGTGTGTGTGTGTGTGTGTGTGTGTGTGTGTGTCAGTGTGTGTGTGTGTGTGTGTGTGTGTGTGTGTGTGTGTGTGTCAGTGTGTGTGTGTGTGTGTGTGTGTGTCAGTGTGTGTGTGTGTGTGTGTGTGTGTGTGTCAGTGTGTGTGTGTGTGTGTGTGTGTGTGTGTGTGTCAGTGTGTGTGTGTGTGTGTGTGTGTGTGTGTGTGTGTCAGTGTGTGTGTGTGTGTGTGTGTGTGTGTGTGTGTGTGTCAGTGTGTGTGTGTGTGTGTGTGTGTGTGTGTGTGTGTCAGTGTGTGTGTGTGTGTGTGTGTGTCAGTGTGTGTGTGTGTGTGTGTGTCAGTGTGTGTGTGTGTGTGTGTGTGTGTGTCAGTGTGTGTGTGTGTGTGTGTGTGTGTGTGTGTGTGTGTCAGTGTGTGTGTGTGTGTGTGTGTGTGTGTGTGTGTGTGTGTGTGTGTGTGTGTGTGTGTCAGTGTGTGTGTGTGTGTGTGTGTGTGTGTGTGTGTATGTGTGTGTGTGTGTGTGTGTGTGTGTGTCAGTGTGTGTGTGTGTGTGTCAGTGTGTGTGTGTGTGTGTGTGTCAGTGTGTGTGTGTGTGTGTGTGTGTGTGTGTGTGTGTGTGTGTCAGTGTGTGTGTGTGTGTGTGTGTGTCAGTGTGTGTGTGTGTGTGTGTGTGTGTGTGTGTCAGTGTGTGTGTGTGTGTGTGTGTGTGTGTGTGTGTGTGTGTGTGTGTGTGTGTGTGTGTGTGTGTGTGTGTGTGTGTGCTCTGCTTCCAGAGTTAGTTCTGTCAAATAATCTAGATATGTATTCTGAGTAAAGTCAGTCAGACTGTGAGACTGTGAGACAGGAGGAGAACGTCAGCATAACTTGTTTATTGGAACTAAATTGAATTTGTTGGCCATTGTTTGCTAATGTTTGCACTGATGCATGAGCCGCTAATTTAGAAAGAGTAGAAGTCAGTGATATTCAACTCATCTACAGTAGATTGTGGATGTGAGCTCATTAAAAGTTCATCTCATGTTTGATCATCAGAACTTCATGATCTCAGAGCTAATGTACACTCATCTGCACGTATGGACTACAATACAGCCGGTTTGGGCTGAAATATTCATTAAAATATTTCCTAAAAGAATCTGTATGTAAATTAGCTCATAAATATTCTTAATGAGAGAAGGATATGGAAGGCATCATCACCTCTGTCTATTTCGAATGCAGATCAATACCATATTATCATCTTTATAGAAAGAGATATAAAGCTGTTAAACAACGAGTAGTTATTCCAGTTTCTCTTTGTCTCTGATTTGTCAGCATTAATCTCATGAAGAAATGATGGATGAAGCTGGAGCAGCGTGAGGAAATGAATCCATCATTTTCAATAAAACGATTCTCTGTCTGCTGGTTAGAGAATCTGACATGATGAGAACTTCATATCCGCACCAGATACTGGTTTATACTAGTTAGTGCTGGTTTATACTAGTTGGTTTATACTAGTTAGTGCTGGTTTATACTAGTTAGTGCTGTTCAAGCTTGAGCTCAGCTAAAGTTTCATCATGTTCTTCAGTCTCTTTGGTTTTCAGAAAGAAAGAGGAATCATTTGAGAGGAGAAATTGTGTTTGTTGTAAACAGTTTCTTGTCTAAAAATAATCACTGCATTCCTTCCGTTGTGTTCAGATGTGGAAGCAGAAAAAAGAAATGTTCTCAGGGTTGTTTGGTTTGTGTTCATATCCGTTATCAGGAACAAAATGTATGTATTGTGTTTGTCCTCAAACCCAGTGCAGCTTCTGACAGAATCACTTACTGACCAGCAGGAGTCCATCAGACTGACCTCGCTCCACTTTCACCAGTTTATTTAATGATTTCTAATCATAACTGTTCTGCTCATCTTCATCCATCCTGCAGTTTCATATGAGAATCTGATCAATGAATCACTAATCTAAGGTTTATTCACAGTTGGGTTTGATTGTGCTTTAATATGTTCTGTCAACAGCACAACACGCAGGTGTGATTTATTTGATATTTACAGTGAGGCCTGTCAGTATTTTTGATAAAAGTGTAATCTGTACTAACAAATAAAGCTTTGTTAGGATGGAGATGAATCACGTGACGTGACTGACTCCTGCTGGTCAGACTGAGCACTGCTCTCCTGAAATCATTCAGTCCATGTCTCTCTTCGGATTATTGCTGGCTGTTTATTTTTCTGTGTTTTTTTACTTGCTGACAGTGACACGAGGACAGAAGAATCATGAATGGTCTCTAATCAATGACACCTGCACATGTTCAACACCTTCAGATCGAGAGGATGCTTGTGACACATCTGTGAAGAAAACATCTGCAGTTCCTGCTGAAGATCAGTACATCGCTGGCTCTTGTTCGTCACTGAATCCTGTTGATGTTATGTTGAAATGCTTTCTCCCTCTATGTTAGACTCTTCTAGAGAGCTGTTCTTCAGGTTTTTATAGAGGTTGGTTGTTGAAGAGTGGTTGGCCGAGTATATTATTATTATTATTATTATAAACATTTTATTTATTAGAAGATCAACCCCATGAGATGAAACATCTCGTTTTCATGGGGGTCCTCAAGATCATGTCCAAACAACATAGAACATATTAACAGGAGAGTCTATCCAATATGAAGGTTATAAACTCATTATTAAGATTATATCTCATGTTACGACTCAGAAAGTCTCTGTTTCAGCAGGTAAACATTTATATACCTCATATATTTATTAGCTGCATCTGACAAACACAAACTGAAGTATGAGATTAATAACAGAAACAACAAATCACACATTATTATTCTGAGTGGAATGAATGTTCTGAGCTGCACATTTAACCAAAGGAATAACATATTCCTTGACATTTAATTAACCTGTTCAGGAACGAAACAAGCTCTAGCTCGATCCTAACACACCTGTCTGGAAGTTCCTTGTGTGTCTAGTAACAGCTCGATTAGTTGGTGGATTTAATGGAATAGAATAATTTTAAATTATATTTTAATAGATGTTATAGTGTTATTGTTATGCATGTTATGCTCGCTCTGACCAGCAGGTGTCCCGTCTCTGCTGCTTCCCAGAATCCCTGGATCCCAGAGGAAGCGTCCGTGCGCGACGTGGATTGTACGCATGCGCAGAAACTCCGAAACTTGAAGAACTTCTTGAGCGCTTAAGCTCCGGGGTTCGGCCGTTCGGGGATGAGTCTGGCTCCGGTAAACCCGCTGCTGTGGTTCCGGGCGTGCGATGAGGGCGATCTGGAGAGCGCGCGGCGCGTTCTGGAGGACCCGGGCGGGTTCGCGCGTGTGGACGGGACCGAGGAGCAGGGAAACACGGCGCTTATGTTCTCGTCCGCCGGGGGACACGAGCAGCTGGTCCGGTTCCTGCTGAGGAAAGGAGCGTCGGTGGACCGACGGAACCATTACGGCTGGACGCCGCTGATGCAGGCTGCGAGGTCACGCGCGTCACGTTTACTGTTACAAAATGACAGAACTCTTGATACAAACACAACGAGAGCGCTTTCATCTTGTAACACTTCAGAAGAATCGGTGTCTTCAACTGAAGCGCGTTATTACTGGGATGAGCGCTCATCGTGTCACATTAGTTCTCCAATTATACTCACAAACAGTTGGAATTTCGTGTTGATGAATCTGAAGATAATTCTGACTAATTAGCATTAGATTTATAATTGCTTTGGCTGCTGTTAGCAGCATGTTTACAGCTACAGTGACTCACTGTAGATTACTAATATAATGCAGATGTTTATGAATAAATTCATCAGGATTCGCATCAGTTAATTCATAGTTGAACACAGTCCCATTTATGTCATAATATGAGAACCAAATAATAAATGGATTTGGACAGGATCCACACTGATAATGTAATATTCATAGATCTAGTTAATTGTGTCACATAGTTTAATTAAAATGAACATGGTAGCTACACAGTTCTTTTCATGTTTTATTTTGACACAAAGCATTTGCAAGCGTGTGTCCCTTAGATTACTTAGGTCATTTTTAGTCGTTTTTATTAGGGATGTAACGATGTACCACGAGCCGATGGAAAATCAATTAAAATATGTGACAAATCAAACAGTTGAGATGCTAAACCAATCGCGATTCAATTGTAGTAGAGTTTATATGAATGGATCTCTGAAGGGAACTGACTGTTCCTAGAAAAGTTCACATGGTTTTTTATTTTCACGATGCATATTAAAGTAGTGTTCATAAGCGCAGTGCTGCTTTGTTTACATCCGTAACCAAGGAAACACTATCATTGCTGTTCATGAGCACCACCTGCTGTCAGAGAGTGAATCTGTGTCTCATTCAGAGCTTCTGCTCTTTCACTCAGATGTGTTTTATGTAGTATAGTTTATGTAGTATAGTTACAGTCTAGTTTAGATAATAAAACTACTCCTGCTACATGTACGCTGCATCTTTGTTTGGATGATGATTAAAATCCAGTGGTTGCCTCTCATTTGGAATGGAAAGAGCACAAACAAAGCCATTGTTTTTGTTTTTTTTAATGAAGAGATTTCTTTTGTGTAACTTATTTAATTTGGGGTTTGTTTTAAAATTTATATTTAGTTTTGTTATAATTCAAATTTAACAAAGAAACACGCAGCAATAGTCTAATAAAAAGATACCTTTTTCATTAACTGTATAATATCTTCAATCTTATTTTGTAAAATAAACATTATAAAATAATTGTGACATTAAAATCATGAATCGAATTGACTCGTGAGTTGAGTGAATCGTTACATCCCTAGTTTTTATAAATGTCTTCACTCTGATTCTCTGATCTGGGATCAGATGCTGATTGTGCGTGTTCCTGTCTGCAGGTTTGGTCATCTGACCGTAGCTCATATCTTGCTGGAGAACGGCGCAGAGATCAACGGCAGGAACCGGATGGGAGCCAGCGTCCTGACCATGGCTGCACGCGGCGGTCATGCTGATGTGGCCAAACTCCTGCTGGAGAACGGCGCCTTCGTGGATGACTTTGACCACCTGGCGGCGGCGGAGGGAAATGCAAGTGGGAACAACAACGTCCACGGTGACAACGGCAAGACGTTTCTGGAGATCACGCCGCTGCTGGCAGCCGCTCAGCACGGACACGAGGCAGTGGTCAGGCTGCTGCTGGAATGGGGAGCGGACATGAACTTCTGCCAGAAGAGCACAGGCTGGAGCGCGCTGATGCTGGCGGCGGCCGGCGGGACGGTCAGCGTGACACAGCAGCTGGTGGAGCGAGGAGCGGACGCCGATCATCTCAATGTCCTGGGCAAGACGGCCTTCGAGGTGGCGCTCCAACTGCAGCACAAAGAGGTGAAGAACTACCTGGACTCCATCACCACCGTCCGGCCACAGCCAGGTAAACACCTCCAACATCACCTGAGAGCGTCTGAAAACCCCTTCTGTAGAATATCTGCCAGTAGAAGCTGTTCCAGACTCACTCTGGGTGAAGATCAGAGCCCAGTACCTTTTTAATGAATCGTGATGACTGTGGGAGCTGCATGACACTTAAACACACGAGCTTGTTGCTTCAAACAGCTGCTGCAGCGATGGTCTTCTTCATTTTCACATCTGATGTACTTCTGTGTGTGTGCTGGACTGGTTAGTGTTGGATTAGTTGTTGGCAGATTTCACTGATTTCACCAGCAGCTCGAGAGACCAGTGAGAGCAATAATATCATTAATGTTGCCATTTTCATCTGCGTTCTTTAATACTCAACAGATGATGAGAAGAAACGTCCTGATGTCTTCCATGCGCTGAAGTTAGGTGAGTTCTCATGTAATATCAGAATTCAGTATTATTAGTGGTGCACTGCTACACAGTATAGGCTTAATATGAAGTGAACCCTAAACATTAAATAATTGTTTCAGGTTAGAATAACAAAAAAAATAAGATAAGGTATTAAAAGTATTGTTGAAATATAAAAATGTTGATATAAAGTGTTACAGCTGATAATTCTGTCCTAATTTCATTGTATTCACACTGATTTTTGAGGTGGTCTGTTCCTTTATCGGCGTGGATGGCGGTCGTTTCGTGTCGTCACGTCTGCTTTGTATGGTATTGATTCTGGGGATTTAATGATCACAGCACTCGTGATGAGTGAGCTGCAGTGGGTCTCCCTCAGGTCCTGTAGTTTGCGTGTGATCTCAGATAATCAGGTGATTGTGTCCTGCTGTAGGAAACGCTCAGCTGGTGAAGGAGATCGTGGAGGAGGACGCGTCTCAGGTGAACGTCTCAAACGCAGACGGTGCGTCTCCTCTGATGATGGCGGCGGTCAGTGGGCAGCTGGAGGTGGTGCAGCTGCTGGTGGAGAAGCACGCTGACATGGACAGACAGGACTCGGTGCACGGCTGGACGGCGCTCATGCAGGCCACGTATCACGGGTACGTAAACACTGTGTGTGTGTGTGTGTGTGTGTGTGTGACAGCGCTGGTGTTCGTCAGATACTTCAGCTCCTGTTCTTTACTTCATTAGGAATAAAGACGTGGTGAAGTTTCTTCTGAATCAGGGCGCTGATGTCAACCTGAGAGCCAAGAACGGATACAAGGCCTTCGACCTCGTCATGCTCCTGAATGACCCTGGTGAGCGTGCGGCTCCTGCTTTGCCCTGCGTTCGCTGCTTGAGCTGCGTGTGACGCTGATGTTCCTTCTGTCCGTCAGACACGGAGCTGGTGAGGCTGCTAGCCTCCGTCTGCATGCAGGTGGAGAAAGACAAGAGCAAACACAGAGGAAAATCAACCCTAAAGAGACGTGCATCTCTAAATGTTCCTCTTCCACTGGATGATAAAGGCGGCCTGAAGGTAACGATCACTGTAATTGACCTCTGACCCCTAAAGCTGTTGTCTCCTTTAGAGGTCGACCGATAGCTAGGACCACACTGACCAATGCCCATTAATCAAGCTAAAGTTTTTCAAACGGATACTGAACAAAAACTAAGATAGAGCTTTACTAATAAAAAAAAAAAACAGTACTTAACCATACTTCGTACAGGAAATAAAAATATTAATATCTATTATAAAATGATGATTAAAGTTCTTAGTTAATTTTATTTAACGTTATCAGATTGCCATCTTTAAGTATCTACACAAAGATCTTTGCATTGAAATTACAAACATATAGATATTTTATGTGTACTCTCACACTTGAATTGCTTCTATTCTAGAACACGTGATTATTATCTAATCAATATAACAAAATGTGGCATTCTCACAGCGTCTAGAACTCGGGTATCAGAAGTCACAAACTGTTTTTTAAACTCAAACAGACAAAAGTTCACTTCAAGAATGATCAAAAAGCAGCATAGATGAGGTTGAATTTCGGTGTAAAAAAAACAACTGAGCAAAACAGAAAGAAAAAGCTTGATCTATATTATAACTGTCTATAGTAACGCAAGGCAAGTTTATTTATATAGCACATTTCATACACAATGGTAATTCAAAGTGCTTTACATAAAAGAAAGTAAAATAATAATGAAGAACAAGAATAAAACAAGCAATTTTAAAACTTTTAAAATTATAAAAAAATTGACTTAAAATGAATTTAAAACAGTTAAAAATGATTTCACATAAAAAAATAAAAAAATAAATAAAAACCAGTGAAACTACAACCCCTGGCAAAAAGTATGGAATCACCCCTCTCAGAAGATGTTCATTCAAATGTTTAATTGTGTAGAGCAAAAACCAAGCACATATATGCCACAAAACAATTTTCACTCAACAAAACAATATTCTGGCTGTAAAAAACACTTAAAAAAACAACAAAGAAAGATAACTATAGTCAATTACAACTGTTTTTACAGATCAAACAGAGGAAAAAAATATGGAATCACACAAATCTGAGGAAAATTATATGGAATCACCATGCACTTTGCATTTCTAAAACAAACACCTGTATCTGATTACAACTGCTAATTAGTCTGCAGTTAAAAACGAATGCTTGCACACATTAGTGATGTGTTGAACCAAGATGATTGACATAACTCATGGCTCCAACACGAGAGATGTCAGTTGAAACAAAGGAGAGGATTATCAAACTTCTCAAAGAAGGTAAATCTTCACGGAATATTGCAAAAGATGTTGGTTGTTCCCAGTCAGCTGTGTCTAAAATCTGGACCAAGTACAAATCAAATGGAAAGGTTGTAAAAGGGAAGCGTACTGGTAGACCAAGAAAGACATCAAAGCGCCAAGACAGAAAACTTAAAGCAATATGCATTGAAAACAGAAAATGCACAACAAAACAAATGAGGAACAAATGGGCAGAAAGTGGAGTTCATGTCTGTGACCGGACTGTAAGAAATCGCCTAAAAGAAATGGGATTTACATACAGAAAAGCCAAACGAAAACCATCATTAACATCTAAACAGAAAAAAACAAGGTTTCAGTGGGCTAAAGAAAGACAATCTTGGACTGTGGATGATTGGATGAGAGTTATATTCAGTGATGAATCACGAATCTGCATTGGGCAGGGTGATGATACTGGAACATTTGTTTGGTGCCGTTCCAATGAAATTTATGAAGACAACTGCCTGAAGAAAACATGCAAATTTCCACAATCATTAATGAAATGGGGTTGTATGTCAGGTAAAGGTATGGGAGAGATGACAGTCATTACATCTTCTATAAATGCACAAGTTTATGTTGAGATTTTGGACACTTTTCTTATTCCATCAATTGAAAGGATGTTTGGTGATGGTAGCATCATTTTTCAGGATGATAATGCATCTTGCCATAGGGCAAAATCTGTGAAAACATTTCTACAGGAAAGACATATACCCCGGTTTCACAGACAAGGCTTAAGCTAGTCCCAGACTAAAATGCATGTTTGAACTGTCTCAGATGAAAATATCTTGCTCTGACATATCTTAACAAATGTCAGTGTCATTGTTCTGTGTCAAGATGCACACCTGTAATGTTTTCTTCTAAGGCATTTTTGTAATAGTCGCTTTAATATCTTAATTTAACTAAGGTCTAGTCCTGGCTTAAGCTAAGCCCTGTGTGTGAAACCAGGCCATAATGTCAATGGCATGGCCTGCAAATAGTCCGGACCTCAATCCAATTGAAAATCTGTGGTGGAAATTAAAGAAAATGGTCCACGACAAGACTCCAACCTGCAAAGCTGATCTGGCAACTGCAATAAGACAAAGCTGGAGACAGATTGATGAAGTATACTGTTTGTCATTAGTTAAATCCATGCCTCAGAGAATTCAAGCTGTTATAAAAGCCAGAGGGGGTGCAACAAAGTACTAGTAGTGTTTTTATTTGGTGATTCCATATAATTTTCCTCAGATTTGTGTGATTCCATATTTTTTTCCTCTGTTTGATCTGTAAAAACAGTTGTAATTGACTATAGTTATCTATCTTTGTTGTTTTTTTTAAGTGTTTTTTACAGCCAGAATATTGTTTTGTTGAGTGAAAATTGTTTTGTGGCATATATGTGCTTGGTTTTTGCTCTACACAATTAAACATTTGAATGAACATCTTCTGAGAGGGGTGATTCCATACTTTTTGCCAGGGGTTGTATAGTGCAATCAGTTCGGACATCGCACAGTGCTCATTCAATAAATGCACAGCTAAACAGATGAGTTTTAAGTCTAGATTTAAATGTGACTAGTGTTTTAGCACATCTGATCTCTTCTGGAAGCTGATTCCAGCCGCGGGCGACATAGTAACTAAAGGAGGACTCCCCTTGTTTTGTGTGAACCCTTGGTATTTCTAAATGACTCGATCCTAGTGATCTGAGTGGTCTGTTAGGCTTATATTCAGTGAGCATATCTGAAATATAATTTGGTCCTTTGGTCCTTAGTGACTTATATACGAGTAAAAGTACTTTAAATCAATCCTAAATGTAACTGGAAGCCAGTGTAAGGACCTGAGGACTGGTGTGATATGCTCAGATTTTCTGGTTCTAGTCAGAATCCTGGCAGCAGTGTTCTGGATGAGCTGCAGCTGTCTAATGGTCTTTTTGGGATGGACTGTGAGGAGCCCATTACAATAGTCCACCCTGCTGGTGATGAAGGCATGAACTAGTTTCTCCAAGTCTTGGCTGGAAACAATGTTTTTGAGATGATAGTATGCTGATTTAGTTACTGCTTTGACATGACTACTGAAACTAAGGTCTGTCTCCAGAATCACACCAAGATTCCTGACTTGATTTTTAGTTGTTTGACCCCTAGAGTCAAGGTATGCATTCACCTTGAAATCTTCATCTTTGTTTCCAAATGCAATGACTTCAGTTTTTTCCTTGTTTAACTGAAGAAAGTTCTGGCACATCCAACTATTAATTTCATCAATGCATTGGCAGAGGGAGTCAATGGGGCGGTAGACATTTGGAGATAAGGCTAGGTAAATCTGGGTATCATCAGCATAGCTGTGATAGGCAATTTGACTTAGTGGGGCTTACAGGCTAAACAAGAGCGGTGCAAGAATTGAGCCTTGTGGTACTCCGCATGTCATGGACGTCCACTTAGACTTATGCTCTCCTAGACTCACATAATAACCTCTCCCTTCTAAGTATGACCTGAACCATTTGAGTACCATCCCAGAAAGCCCGACCCAGTTTTCCAGTCTCTCTAGTAGTATGTTATGATCGACAGTGTTAAATGCAGCACTGAGATCTAGCAACACCAGCACCGATATTTTGCCAGAGTCACAATTTAAGCGAATATCATTTATTATCTTAATGAGTGCTGTATCTGTGCTGTGATGCGGTCGAAAACCAGATTGAAAATTGTCCAGGTATCCATTTGAGTTTAAGTATTTGTTCAGCTGATTAAAAACTACCTTTTCTATAATTTTGCCTATAAAAGGAAGATTAAATATTGGTCTATAATTGCTCAATATGGTGATATCAAGATTGTTCTTTTTCAGGAGGGGCTTAACAACTGCATTTTTTAAGGAGTTTGGAAATGTCCCAGAAAGAAGTGAGGCGTTCACCACTTCTAAAAGATCTGCTTCTAAGCAGTTAAGCACACTTTTGAAAAAAGATGTGGGAAGTGTGTCAAGATAGCAGGTTGATGATTTTAATTTTCAATTGCTTCAAAAATCGACATAGTATCTTTTTGATATTGTGGCCTAATCTGTCTGACCTCTGCATTACTTGAGGATGTGCTAATCGCCTTCCTGATATTGATGATCTTCTCAGAAAAGAAGGATGCAAACTCATAGCATTTGCTGTCTGAGAGCATTTCACTGGGAATCTGACTTGGGGGGTTTGTCAGTCTCTCAACAGTGGCAAAAAGAGTACGAGTGTTTTTAAGTTACTGTTTATAAGGTTTGAGAAGAAATTCTGTCTAGCTGTGGCTAGTTTCACATTAAAAGCATGAAGGCTGTCTTTGTAGATGCTATAGTGAATTTCAAGTTTCGTCTTCCGCCACATCCGCTCTGCTTTTCTGCATTGTCTTTTCATAGTCTGAACTGCTGTTGATCTTCTCCAAACTGATTTCTGTCTGTTTGTTTTCTTACTGACTATTATTGGAGCAATATCATCAATAACATTCTTAACTTTTGAGTTAAAGGAATCAAGGAGAAGATCAACAGAGTCTGCAGAAATGCTTGGTGTTAAAGATATAGCCTCCATAAATAGTACACTTGTGTTCTCGTTAATGCATCTCCTCCTGACAGAGACCGACCTAGATTCAGTTGTAGCAGACATCAAAATTTCAAAGAAAATACAGAAATGATCAGATAGTGCTATGTCCTTAATAACAATAGATGAAATGTTTAGACCCCTACTGATGATTAAGTCTAGAGTGTGTCCACCTTTGTGTGTGGGTCCATGCACATGCTGAGTCAAGTCAAAAGTGTTTAGAACCGTTATCATTTCTTTTGTAGTTTTGTTTTCTGAATTATCTATGTGAATATTAAAATCCCCTGCAATAGCAAAACAGTCAAACTCTGAGGAAATCATTGATAACATTTCTGTGACCTCTTCAACAAAGGCTGGAGAGTATTTTGGAGGCCTGTAAATAATAATAAACAGAATGCGTGGAGACCCTTTCAGCACAATCCCTAGATATTCAAAAGACAAGTACTGACCAAATGACACTTGCTTGCATTGCTAGACATCTTTAAATATAGCAGCTACACCTCCACCTCTCCTAACAGTCCTGCAGACACTCATGTAAGTGAAGTTAGGAGGGGCTGCTTCATTAAGGACTGTTGCATTGCAGCTGTCTTCAAGCCATGTTTCGTTTAGAAACATAAAATCCAGATTGTTTGTGGTTATAAAGTCATTGATTAGAAATGATTTATTTTTTAGTGAGCGAATGTTTAAAGATGCTAACTTGATGGCTGTGCTTTGTGTCTTTACATCAATGTTAGTTTGATGCATAATGGGCCGCAGATTAGATGAGTTTGCCCTTCAGTTTGAGATGGCCTTAGACTTTCTATCACAGGATAAAACTGAAATAGAGAAAGCTACAGGCACACTGGGTTCCCGCTTGTTCAGTAGGCATTTGTGAATGTTTCTGTTATTATAGCGGGGACCCGACACATATCACTGAGAACTGCTATCAGTTGTTTTTGGTTCACCTTCAGCAGATAGAGGGTTTGGGCCCTGGCGTTGTGGCAGTGGTCGAAGAGCTCTCGCAGGAGAAGGGACCACAGGCTTTGGTGGTTGGGGGGCCCGCCGTTTTTTCGTTGATATCTGAGGGCTAGCAGCGAATGAGTGAGAGAGTTTAGTCCCAGCATACACCAATTCCTCCATTTTCTGTGAGAAGCACAGAAGTGGAGATGCTGGAGAAAGTGATAATGTGTCTGGTGAGATGGGCTGTGTCTCTGGTGTTTCCGGTGGCTGTGATATGTTGTCCTGGCTTCCCTGGCTGTTTTCCAGAAAGTCATCCCTGGGTGCTGAATCTTGTAGCTGTTTTGATACATCACAGTCAGTCTGTGAGGAGGTCTGTGGGCAGGGTTCAGCCGGGATAGTGTCCATGAGCAGTGCTTGTTTTGGCTGCATGGTGTTATCAGTGTCCTTGTGAGATATGTCAACCACATGATGACTCGGACCCGGTGTGTGTGTGCTGAATGGATTGACACACTCTGCTGAAGGATGACGGAGGCAGAAGTAGATATTGTCCTTAAACACTCTAGCACCAAGTTTGTTTGGAGGCCATCCAGTTTAAACAATTGTCCATGGCCCCAGAAAAGATTGAAGTTGTCAATGAAATTCACTCCTTTTATATTACAAGATCTTTGTAGCCATGTGTTCAGCCCAAGCAACCGTGAAAACATATTTGTTCCCCTTGCTGGGAGTGGTCCACTGATGAACAGCTGAACTTTGAGTCTTCGAAGTGTTTGAAAGAGTTCACTGAAGTCCTTCTTAAGGAGTTCTGACTGCTCTTTCCGAATATCATTCTTCCCCACATGGATGATGATTCGATTTGCAGTCTTGTGCTTCATCAGAATGTTCTTAAGTTCCTTGTTCACATCAGAGACCGTTGCTTGAGGAAGGCAGCATGTTGTTGTAGTCCTGCTACGGATGTTTCTGATAACAGAGTCACCCACTATCAGAGTCCTTGGCTCGGCTGCGCTCTGAGCTGAAAGCCGCTGTCAGCTCGTCCTTGAGCGCCTGTTAGTAGCGATGTTAGCTGCTGGCTGATCTGATCCATGTTTAAATACATTTGGGGATTCCTCACCCACATTCATTAATGCTTCAAATCTGTTCTCAAGATGTATAGGGGGTGGTTGAATGCCAGTATTCACAAGCCTTGTCATAGTCGAATCTGGGGTAGAGGAAGCTACGGCAGCAATACGAGAAACTCGTGACCATCTGATATTTCGTGTTCCTTTGGGTCTCGCTCCCTGTTTGTGCCATCGATTAGTGTGTCGATCAGTTTCGGCTTGTTCCTCTACACTTGGTATAAACTGTTGAGATTCAGAAGATTCATGGGACTCACCGGCTGTATGCTGAGAAGGTCCATGACGACGGTCTGCTAAGTGTTCCGTCTGTTTTGGAAGTCCAGCAAGTAACTTTGTTTCAAGAATCACAATCCTTTGTAGAAGTTTGCAGCAGTTCATGCAACAAGTAGATCCAACAGGAGGCATTTTTTCTCTCTTCTGTTTGAATGTAGGCAGTTGTTTTCCCGTCTCCGGAATGTAAGCTGCTGGCAGTGGGAGGCAAAGTTATCTTTGTGTAGTATTATTCCAGTCCCAAAGAGTTTCTAGTTTTAGCGTTTGTGCCAAAAATCTGTTGTTTGAGCACTGTGCTGATCTGCTGATGTAGAAATCTTAGAAAAATCAGAGAAAAGTACAGAAATAAGAAGCAAAGCGCAGAGCAGTAAGCTAGAACATCCGAACGGTAGCAAAGCCGGAAGCACTTAGCAGACAGACTTTATTGGAGCCACAGAAATATAAACGTTTAGCTGAAAAATGCCCAATATACAATCGTCCAGTCTAGAGTGAGGTCATTTAATGATTTGGGACAATCACTGAGGCGCAGCAGGATTTCAGTCGGCTGAATCAACATTTCAGTATCTTTGTCACATCACAGCTTTAAACCTGCAACTTCAGCTAACAAATGCATTAAAGTGACCAGCCGGATATAAAATAATGTAATTGATGGAAACAATCATGACATTAAACCTTTGGGTAAGACTTGTATGTGGTTTTGTTCACATTGTTTTAACCATTTGAGGTGCTGCTAAAGTTCACCACTCGAGCAACGGATGCAACCCGGAGAAACTAGTAGTAACTGTATTGGTCAAACTGTAGTGACCAGCTACATCCGTAAATTCATTGATGATGTCACAGACTCCAAGACGATCTCTACACACACCAACCAGAAGCCATGGATGACTGCGGATGTGCATGCACTGCTGAAGTCCCGTGACTCTTCCTTCAGAATGGGTGATGAAGCAGCACTAAGAGAAGCAAGGGCCACACTGTCTCCGCAATCAGAGAAGCAAAGCGGTCTCACTCCCAGAGAATCCACAACCAGTTCAGGGACAGCAATGACACTTGGCGTATGTGGCAAGGCATCCAAACCATCACCACCTGCCTGTAACAGTGATGCCTCCCTCCCAGATGCACTGAATGACTTCTGCGCATGTTTTGAAGCACAGAATGACACTATTGCAAGGAAGTTCACCCCCCCCTCCCGACGATCGGATACTGCGTTTCTCCAGAGATGATGTGTTTGTTCCGAGGTCACCGTGGCCACCAGATCCAGTCTGTGTCCAGATCAGAGGGTCACTGCAGTCACCCGGATCCAGTACGTATCCAGACCAGATGCTGGATCAGCACCTAGAAAGGACCTCTACATCCCTGAAAGACAGCGGAGACCAGGACAACTAGAGCCCCAGATACAGATCCCCTGTAAAGACCTTGTCTCAGAGGAGCACCAGGACAAGAGCACAGGAAACAGATGATTCTTCTGCACAATCTGACTTTGCTGCAGCCTGGAATTGAACTACTGGTTTCGTCTGGTCAGAGGAGAACTGGCCCCCAACTGAGCCTGGTTTCTCCCAAGGTTTTTTTCTCCATTCTGTCACCGATGGAGTTTCGGTTCCTTGCCGCTGTCGCCTCTGACTTGCTTAGTTGGGGACACTTCATCTACAGCGATATCGTTGACTTGATTGCAAATAAATGCACAGACACTATTTAACTGAACAGAGATGACATAACTGAATTCAATGATGAACTGCCTTTAACTATCATTTTTGCATTATTGACACTGTTTTCCTAATGAATGTTGTTCAGTTGCTTTGACGCAATGTATTTTGTTTAAAGCGCTATATTAATAAAGGTGACATGTGAGGAAGACTCTGAGCAGAGTTAGCCCAGAGGATGTGCAGACCAGCTGGCTGATGTCTTCACTCACGTCTTTAACACATCCATGCACAGCACACAGTCTTGAAGCACATCAAGAATCTGCTTCCCCCCACACTGGACCCACTACAGTTTGTGTACCGCCCAAAACACTCAACAGATGATGCCATCACAAACTCCCATCATCTAGCTCTCACTCACCTGGATAAAAAAGACACATATGTCAGAATGCTGTTCATAGACTTCAGCTCAGTATTCAGTAAATTCATTCCTCAGACCCTGATTGAAAGGCTGAGCCTGAACTGAACCGCTCCCTCTGCAACTGGAACCTAGACTTCCTGTCAGAGAGACCTCGGACAGTCCGGACCGGAAACAGTTTTTCCAGCACCAGCACACTGAGCACTGGAGCTTCCCAAGGCTTCGAATCAGCTTACAGAGAGGAGGTGCAATGGCTGGCGGATTGGTGTGAAGTCAACAACCTGTCCCTGAACGTTGACTTTAGGAGATCACATACCAACCACTGTCTGCTGAACATGGATGGCTCCTCTGTGGAGATCGTAAAGAGCAATTTCTTGGTGTTCATCTGACGGAGAACCTCACCTGGTCTCTTAACACCAGCTCCATGGCAAAGAAAGCTCAGCAGTGTCTTTACTTTTTACGCAGACTGAAGACAGCACATCTCCCACCCCACATCCTCACCACATGTTACTGAGTGGAGAGTATTCTGAGCACCTGCATCTCTACCTGGTTTGGGAATTGCATCACAGACCATGCAGCGGATCATAAGGACAGCTGAAAAGATCATTGGAGTCTTTCTCCCCTCTATCATAGACGATTACGATCACTAGCGACCCCACACACCCCTCACACCAGCTCTTCACCCTTCTGCCATCCGGAAATAGGTACAGTAGCATTCGGGCGATCACGGTCAGATTGCAGGACAGTTTCTTCCCTCGAGTCATAACACTCCTCAACTCCATGTGAATTGACCTGACAACTACACTTACACACATGCACCCCTACTATAAATACCTGAATCCCAAACACCTGGAACCCAACTGCATACTTTGCACGTCTGTACATTCGCATAAAATCTACCTCAATATTGTGCCTTGTCTATTAATATTGTCACCTGGTCTATATATATATATATATTTATATAGTAATGTCCCAGGCTGTAGCACTGTTTCATTCAGGCATGCACATACGCACTTTATGCAGTCTGTACTTTGTTTTATGTTCATCTTTTACCTTCTTTCCAGTTCTGGTATTATGTTAGATTATTTAAGATAATTTAATTATGTATAGTCTTTTGCACAGTACAATGTGAGTTTTGTAGTTAATGTTGTCTTGTTTAGCACCATGGTCCTGGAGAAACGCTGTTTCGTTTCACTGTGTACAAGCTGAAATGATAATAAAGCCTCTCTGACTCTCTGAAACTATTGGCACAGATTTTTGCAGATAGTTTCAGCAATCTGTGACAATTAATCAGCAAAACGAATACAACGGTCAACCTGTAGTCTCATTAGCTGACAAAGGTGAGCATGTGAGCAGGTCAATGGCTCATCAGTTTATAAGAGCATAATACAAATCTTAAGACCAAAAATTGCATGACATTGAAAGAAAAGTTTCAGTGCCATTTTCTGTTCATTTTATTCATATGATGTTGATACGCACAGCACTGCTTTGTTCACAGTGGTAGCTTATGGATCTCAGAATTCAGAACAATTATAGAATCATTTATTATGCTGAAATTTGAGGTTTATAATTTTATGAATCTTTTTTTGTTTAAACTGAAATGGTTAGTACTGTAAAATTGTTTAAATCATAGTTTTTACAGTAAATTAATGGTTTAGGGTGTCGCTGTAGACTTTGCTGTTGTTTCAAAAGAACGTTTCTACTTAACATGTAGTTCCAATCAGAACTTTCCAAAAGGATATTTATTGAATTCCCTTAATTCCCTTCGGTTGGGAGTATGTATCTGTGTTGATTATATTGGCTGCTGTCAGGAAGTCTTCCCTCTTCTGTCGGTAGTCCTGGTGGAATCGCATGTCCAACCGCTTCCGCAAACTCAAGCTGACGCACACACTGAGACATGGGCTCTCCACCAATCGGCTCGCTCCGTTCCCTGATGAAGTTCCTCTGGACGCCACCATGAAAGCGGAGGAGAAGACTGCATCACCTCCTGCTGGAGCTCCGAGCGCAGACGTCTGCACTGCATGGACCAGCAAGAGTAAAGACTGTGGTGCGTGGATCCGCTCAAGTTCATCAAGAGCCGTTTGTGTTTGATTTTAAACGTTCCTCATGTTTGCTTAGTGCAGAATTTAGAAAAGCAGCTAGTAGTACAAAAATAACATGCAGTAAAGCCTTGACTATGTTTTGTTGTAGGTTTGAACGGAACAAGAAGTGGGAAAGATGACTTCCTCATCACGACGATGGTACATTTGTTTAATTTCTGCTTTTGTCAAAGTCTTGAAATGAGTGATTGTCTGAATCGTTATTGGTCTGTCAGCTGAGGAACGGAGCGCCGCTCGCTCGTCTGCCCAACGAGAAGCTGAAGGCCGTCATCCCGCCCTTCCTGCCGCCATCAAACTTTGAGCCATGGAACTCGGAGCGCTGTGGAGCAGCGAAGGAAGGCCGGAGTGGAAGCATGCCGCAGAGACCTGGCAGGAGCAGCTGCGCCAACTCTGATATAGTTAGACTTCTATTTATAGAATTATAATTTTTCTTTTTAATTCGGGAGTATTGTTTTCTGAAGATAATTACTGCTGAGTGTGTGTGTGTGTGTGTGTTGCAGTCGTCCATTAGTCGAGTGGTCAGCAGGTCCATCAAGTTTCCCAGCATCACTAAAGGCCCCTCCCCCTCCAACTCAGGCAGTTATAACTCCGCCCACTCCTCAGGTGGATCCAATGGTGTGGGAGGAGTCAATCGTCACGCCTCCGACTCCCACAACCGCTCAGGTGACTCTACCCACTTGCTGATGTCATACCCGACCTGATTAAATCACATGATCATATGTTGAACTGAATTGATCTGAATAATATGTGTGGTTGACTTGAAGCAGAGCTTCGCAGACCGATCGGTGTATGACATCAAAGTACTTGTGTATGTTTTCGAATCGCTCTCGCTGTAATTCATTTAGTTTCAAAAGTGATGAATTTTGGAACATTAACATTGCTATTTTCCAGTTTATTTCTGTAAAGCTGCTTTGTCACCATCTGTACTGCATAAAGCACTGTAGAAACACTTTGTTTTGGTGTGTGTAGGTGGCAGCGGAGCGGACAGTGTTCTGTCTCAGATCGTGGCTCAGAGGAAGAGAGCAGCCGGTCTGTTGGACAGCAGGACACCAGCCGCTGCTGAGATTCCCAGTCCTGTACCAACGCCGCTGCCCTCCGCACCGGACATCAGCCTGACTGACCACACAGATGGCCACTCCAGACGGGTGTGTATCAGTGCTGCTGGACCCAGTGTGAGTGTGAGAAGTTCTGAACCTCTGTATGTGTGTGTATGTCTGTATGTGGCGTTCTGAACCTCTTTGTGTGTGTTTCAGAAACTGGAGTTAAAGAAACGTCCTCAGTCAGGAAACTCGTCCACGTCCAAGAGCACGTCGCCCACCCTCACGCCCTCTCCATCACCCACACCCAAACCTCCCGCCACAGACTCACTGTCATCTGCATCCACGCAGCCCAGATCCAAGAGCAGCGGCGGCTCCAGCAGCGGCACCATCACGGATGAGGGTCAGACACGCATACACACACAGACACACACAGTCGCTCTCTGTATTTAGGCTGCTGATTGTTGTTCTCATACACAGATGAATTGTCAGGGATTCTGAGGAAACTTTCTCTGGAGAAATATCAGCCCATCTTTGAAGAGCAGGAGGTGTGTCTGCCATTTGTCATTCTTCTGTCAGTCTGCTTCCTCTGTTCTTATTGCAGCATGGTTTTGTTCTTTAACGGTGTGATTCTGTCAGAGCTGTGGCATAGCGGATTAAGAAAACAGTGCCCTGAGGCTACAGCAAACCCAAGGGCCTCCTACATAGTAACTTATCTTGGTGTTACAACATTGTTTTTTTTTTGTTTTTTTTTCTCCATAACCAATCATGGGCCTCCTCATTGCTCAGGCCCTGGGGCTTCAGCCACACCTAGCCCTTGTGTTAATCCGGCCCTGCGTAGCAGTGAGCTTGCGTTCCACACATTGAGATAGAGGCCGGTTTATTTCTCTGGTTTCCTCCATCGGCTGCCCCTCTATTTTCTGAATTAAATCATTCAAAGGCAGATCAAGCCCATCTCTGGTCCGTCTAATGAACAGTGATGGATGTTTTGATGCAGGTGGATATGGAGGCATTTCTGACTCTGACTGATGGAGACTTGAAAGAGCTGGGAATTAAAACAGACGGTCCGCGGCAACAGATACTGGCGGCCATATCAGAGCTGAATGCTGGGAAAGTGAGTGTGTATGTGATCGGGCAGAAATGGAGGCTCATATGAACTGTAAATAATGTGATGATTAACATATTTTCATGACAGGGGAGGGAAAGACAGATTTTACAAGAAACCATCCATAACTTCCAGTCGTCGTTTGGCAGCAGCGCCAGTAACCCTCGACCGTCGGGATATCCACGCTGTGAGTGTCACAACACGTTACAATCACAACATCATTACAGTCACAATACTGTTAATTCACAACATCATTACAGTTACAACAGCATTACAATCACAACAACATTACAGCCACATCACTGCCACAGTCACAACAGCGTTAGTCACATCACTGTCACAATCACAACAGTGTTACAGTCGCAACACTTTCACAATCACAACAGCATTACAGTCACAACACTGTCACAATCACAACAGCATTACAGTCACAACACTGTCACAATCACAACAGCATTACAGTCACAACACTGTCACAATCACAACATCGCTACAGTCACAACATCGTTATAGTCACAACACTGTCACAATCACAACAGCGTTAGTCACAACACTGTCACAATGGCAACAGCATTACAGCCACAACACTGTCACAATCACAACAGCATTACAGTCACAACACTGTCACAATCACAACAGCGTTAGTCACAACACTGTCACAATCACAACAGCGTTAGTCACAACACTGTCACAATGCCAACATCATTACAGTCACAACACTGTCACAATGGCAACATCATTACAGTCACAACACTGTCACAATCACAACAGCGTTAGTCACAACACTGTCACAATGGCAACATCATTACAAGTCACAACACTGTCACAATCACAACAGCGTTAGTCACAACACTGTCACAATGGCAACATCATTACAGTCACAACACTGTCACAATCACAACAGCGTTAGTCACAACACTGTCACAATGCCAACATCATTACAGTCACAACACTGTTACAATGGCAACATCATTACAGTCACAACACTGTCACAATCACAACAGCGTTAGTCACAACACTGTCACAATGGCAACATCATTACAGTCACAACACTGTCACAATCACAACAGCGTTAGTCACAACACTGTCACAATGGCAACATCATTACAGTCACAACACTGTCACAATCACAACAGCGTTACAGTTACAATAACAAAATCATTACGGTCCCAACACTGTTACTATCACAACAGCGTTACAGTCACAATAGTCAAGTCAAGTCACCTTTATTTATATAGTGCTTTAAACAAAATACATTGCGTCAAAGCAACTGAACAACATTCATGAGGAAAACAGTGTCAATAATGCAAAAATGATAGTTAAAGGCAGTTCATCATTGAATTCAGTGATGTCATCTCTGTTCAGTTAAATAGTGTCTGTGCATTTATTTGCAATCAAGTCAAC
>NC_081796.1:27612950-27618914 GCF_963082965.1 Carassius carassius
ATGAAGTAATGGTATGTTGGCGGAGCGGGCTGTCCGTCGGAGGGTTGCGTGCCACGGTGTGTTTTGCGTGGAGGCCACATGTTCCAGCTCATTCCTCAGCCACAGTTTATAAACTCAGTGTATTTAGAGGTCGTGCTGCAGATCTCTGCTCTCCAGCATCTGGAAAGAACACAACACCAGTCTGAGGAGACAAAAACTGTTTCAGTCAAAGTTTGGGAGTCTTCATTAAATCTATAATTAATTACACACATCAGTGTGACACAGATGACAGTTAAAGGAAAAAAACAAGCTGTTCTTACACTGCTGTTTTCACAGCTGCTTCTCATCGTCGTCTGCGAAAGTATCGAGTGTTTCACGACTGACTGAAGACAAACCAGAATCAGAATGAGCTTTTATTTCCAAGTCTGTTCACATACACATGGAATTTGTCTCTGTGACAGAAGCTTTAGTACACAAAAATACAATATTGCATATCATATATATATATATATATATATATATATATATATATATATATATATATATATATATATACAATACAGATCAAAAGTTTGGACACACCCTCTCATTCAAAGAGTTTTCTTTATTTTCATGACTATGAAAATTGTAGATTCACACTGAAGGGTTGATATATATATATATATATATATATATATATATATATATATATATATATATATATATATATATATATATATATATATATATATATATATATATTTATCTATAAAGTTAATAGAATACATATAGAAAAAAAGCACAGACAAAAATAATGCGTGTACATTTATTATCTAAATGCATTGACTATTTACAGGCAGTTTAATAAATCTGATGGAACTGGCATATACTGTACATATAAATAAATATGTTGTGCAGTGGTACTATTGCTCATGAGATGATAAACACTGATGCCAAACATGAACACTGCCGCTAAAATTCATCTAATCCCCAACCCAGACCTGAATCATATAGACGGTCTGTGCAAACAAGTGTGAAAGGGAATCAGCGTTGCTGGTGCTCTAATAAATAAGACGCCGTGTGTGTTGTTGTGCTGGTCACTGAGATCAGTGCATCTGTTCATGGCTCTGACGTTTCACAGGCTCTGTGAGCTCAGCTTCTGTCTTCAGTGTAAACATCTGATCCTCCAGCTGTGCTGTGGAAGTGGAGGGGGTTTGTGGCTTCTACTGGACGTGTTTGGATGTTGATGGGCAGCAGCAGCTCCGCTGGATCCGCCCTTCTGCACGCAACGCCTGGGAACCGGTCCAGGACTGCTCTGGGAATCCTGGACAACTGTCTTCCCTCTGCACACAGACCGCTCTTCAGACGCTTCAGGCCTTCTCCTCATATTTGATATTATTTCATTGTGTACATGAGAAGCACTTTCAAATGTAACTCGAGTGAGCGTTCTATCTGAAGTGAGACCAGACAACAGATCCACTGTTGTTTACATGAGAATATTAATGTGACTTTAAATCATCACACCTTCTTATGTGTTTGTGCTGGTTGTCACTCCCAGTCCAGTTTCTGCCTTTTCTCTGGTAGAAAGAGAAAACCAGGATCACAGTCCATCTGTGAACAGAAAGAGTCAGAATATTTCAGAACATCCTGGAGATATCTGAGCTAAGTTCTTGAACTGGAGTCATAAATCAAACTGCTGCTGATGGGAAAAAGCGGTTGTGCCGTTGATGTGCAGCTGCCCTGAGGGCGACGGGGTCGAGGGTTGCGTGCCAAACTACAGTCGTACACATTACAACACTCACTGATTAACCTGCAATACACCACTAGCTAAAAATAATGCTGTTTTTTTATTTTAATAATTTTATACTTCATAATCTGTGATTAGATAATTCCAGGATTTATCTGGCTCAGATGGTCAAAGAGTTGTTCCGGGAATCAGTCCTGACTTTAATTCCCTTGAAAGTCTTTGGGACTCAACACAACATTAGACAGTTTGCCTTTTTGAATGAATTTTCTTGCAAACAGCCATTGTAAATCAGACTCTGAGACATTCCCTGTTAGCTGCTGGTTTGAGCTGGTTTAAACTGGTCCAGAGCGGGAGCTAGTTGTTTAGGACCAGCTCAAACCAGCAGCCATGCTTAGGCTAGCATAGGCTGATTTTTCAACAGGGTTGTGTTCACAGATCTGTGCTGTATTTGACTCTTCTGAAATATATAGTTCAGTCATGAAACTCTAGATGGTGCAGGCTGATGGGGTGTTAACTTAACTGATGATATTCAGAGTGTTAAACGACTTGGCACAAGCTGATTTCATGCTGATTGGCTCCGAAAAACCTCCATCTTCCCCAGCTCCACCTGTATAGATCTGCTACGGGTTTTTTTATATGCTATTTGTGCAGCAGCAGTATGTCTTAAATACTCATGGCACTGTTTCGCCATATGCATTGGCAGTAGCAAGTTCCTGTACTTGCAGCACTTGCAGCAGCAACAATAATCTACAACTACAGCAATAACCAACAGCATTTAGGCTGAATTTACGTGTTCTCAGACCTGACGAAGTGCTGTGAGCGCTAGCAGCCCACTGTATGGTGTTTATTTACTCAGGAAGCCATGATAAATTCAGTGTGTGGCAGTGATAATTGTTTGGGGTGTTTGTGGGGCTGCAGATAACTAGAGCACACGCCAGTAATGAACGCTGTGAGATAAACACGTCACTGTCCTGTGTGGCACTCCAGATTCAGTACTTCAGCACACTGTGATTCAAATCATACTGATAAAGCTTCTTTACTTTATGGTGAAGCTTTTGTTTTGATGCCTCAAAGAAATGAAGAGAAACTGTCGTGTAAACAGAAGTTTGTAATTGTCATATTCTCACATGATCATGATGATGTCTGTCACTGGAGATAATGAGTCGATTCTCAGTCTGGTGTGTGAAAGCCCTCACAGCGATGAGAGTCTCACACCAGGCCTGTGAGTCGAATCTACATGTCAGTCTGAAGTGTTTTTACTGAGATGCAGTGATCTTGGGTTTGATGACATTAACCATTAAATGAATATGCTGTAAACAGATGAATGAGGACTGATTATGCTGTAATTAATGTAGCGCATTGGCTGGAATATCTGCTAATTTGCCGGGATCAAGTGATGTCACTGATCTGTATCAGTATGGCTAATTCATGATGGCTGTTTTTGGTGTTGGGTGACTTTGACCCGCTGGACAGCATCCAAACATATCCATTTCTCCTGTTAGCACAATCTCACACATATGCTTGGGTTGTAGGTATTTCAAAACAAATCTGAAAATGTTTTATTGTTTTCTCTAATGTTAATAATTGCTAGACAGCTGTTTGGATGGGTTTGACATCCGTTATTGTGGCAGAAAAGATACTCGCATGGCTTTTGCTAATTAAGAGGCTCGACGATCTCCAAGGATGGATGAGAATAACTCATAAACTCAAGATGGAATGTCAAACTGCTGATTTATAGATTAGAGACAAAAATAACCCTTTCCCAAAACTAGTTCAGCATTCCAGAGAGTTTGCATGTGGGATCAGTAATGGCTTTATGAAGGCAGATATGAACGAAACTGAGAGAGAGAGAGAGAGAGAATAAACATAACAATAAACATCAACACAAGCGTTCCAAACATTTAGTGTGCTTGTGTAAATGCAGAAGCTCTTCTCACACACACAAACACATCTGGGTTAATATGATTTGTGTTTCTGCACTCTAAATAGATGAATATTTTTTCTGAAAGTGTCTCTCTGTATGGATCTGCTGAAGAAAGAATCCAATCAAATATCAGCAGATTAGTGAATGACAGAAGCTCTGCATGCACAGAGCTAAAATATGCTGAAATATTATGGGTAATTCTTGGTTCTGAGCATTATTTGCATGTAAAGCTTCAGTTATACCCTAACTGTCACATTGTTTTATGCTCCTGCTGTCACATAAATGCTAGTCCTGTGTCTGTAGGGTTTAAATATGCTTGTTCTAAACCTGAGATAAGATGCAAACCGTTTAATTACTTTGTTAAATCTTTTCTTGATTAATTTAAACATTTGTTTTCTACTAGAAATGTGAGAATTATTCATGTGACTCTCAGTACTGACATTCTAGACAGAGACAGTTTAAGTTCCCCAAGCAGAGGACGAGAATAGTGTGAATTAATAATGGCAAATGTGAACAACACGGCGATGTCATGATAGCAGCAGAAGATGGAGAGAGGAGCTGCGGACGCACAATAGCACATATAATGAACCGTTAGGCTCCATAACATCAGGACTTAACCTTCTGAGCATTCAGAGCATTCATGGCCTGCCAGCAGTCATCAATATTTAACAGCTGTTGTTCTTCTGAAAGTCTTTATAGGCTAATGTGGCTTCCTCAGTTTGCACGCAAGGGCTTGGACTCACGCCAGCCGTCTGTCAGAGACGCTGCAGATTGACAGAGGACTGGATCGCGTGACAGCAGCAGCTCGCTCAGCCAGCGCTCTCTCTCTCTCTGTGTGTGTGTGTGTGTGTGTGTGTGTGCTTCCTGTGCTGGTTGGTCAGAAGGGTTAGTGGGCGGGGCTCAGCGTGTCTGACTGAATTTACTCACAGAGCTGCTGTTCACTTGAGCAACCACCAAACCATTCAGCACAGATCATCACAAACAATCCCAAAGAACTGTGTCACAAATGTGAAGTGTCCACTCTTAATCGATTCAATCCTGTCCAAGTACCTTGAGTTTGGAAGAGGGACAGTTTAGCCTCCTGCTTCACTTCTTTACGATTCATGTGTGCAATGTTTCAGCTCGGGATTAAAGAAGATTAGTGTTTCTGGAGCTGAACATTTCTTTTGATCACTGTCATGCTGTGATATTTACACAAGATTGCAGTGAATACAGTGAATACATTTTTGTTCATCAACAAAATGAAGATGCTTTTATGAGCAACACATCAGATAATGGCAGAGAACACAATGAGCTTTTCTCTTATGTTATGAACTGAATAAGTGTTGAAAAAGAGGAAGAGAACAGAGCTGAAGTTCATTGTTCACACAATAGAAAATTAATTCCAGTCAGTAACTTATAAGAAGTCAAATGTAATCTAAATGAATAAATGAAGTATTTCACTCTATTCTTTCCTGTTTCTGCAGCTGCTCAGGAAAACCCTCACGAAAAACACGCGAACGGGAAAGAGTGCAACACGACGGCCAGCAGTGCCCCTGAGAGCCAGCTGCTGCTAGAGGTGTGTGTGTGTGTGTGAGAGAGAGAGTGTGTGTGTGTGTGTGTGTGTGTGAGAGAGAGTGTGTGTGTGTGTGTGTGTGAGAGAGAGAGTGTGTGTGTGTGTGTGTGTGTGTGAGAGCATGTGTGTGTGTGTGAGAGAGAGAGAGTGTGTGTGTGTGTGTGTGTGTGAGAGAGAGTGTGTGTGTGTGTGTGTGTGAGAGAGAGAGTGTGTGTGTGTGTGTGTGTGTGTGTGAGAGCATGTGTGTGTGTGTGAGAGAGAGAGAGTGTGTGTGTGTGTGTGTGTGAGAGAGAGAGTGTGTGTGTGTGTGTGTGAGAGAGAGAGTGTGTGTGTGTGTGTGTGTGTGTGTGTGTGTGAGAGAGAGAGTGTGTGTGTGTGTGTGTGTGTGAGAGAGAGAGAGTGTGTGTGTGTGTGTGTGTGTGTGAGAGAGAGTGTGTGTGTGTGTGTGTGTGAGAGAGAGAGTGTGTGTGTGTGTGTGTGTGAGAGCATGTGTGTGTGTGTGAGAGAGAGAGAGTGTGTGTGTGTGTGTGTGTGAGAGAGAGAGAGTGTGTGTGTGTGTGTGTGTGTGAGAGCATGTGTGTGTGTGTGAGAGAGAGAGAGTGTGTGTGTGTGTGTGTGTGTGTGAGAGAGAGTGTGTGTGTGTGTGTGTGTGTGTGTGTGTGTGAGAGAGAGAGTGTGTGTGTGTGTGTGTGTGTGAGAGAGAGAGAGTGTGTGTGTGTGTGTGTGTGAGAGAGAGTGTGTGTGTGTGTGAGAGAGAGAGTGTGTGTGTGTGTGTGTGTG
>NC_081797.1:10000-40000 GCF_963082965.1 Carassius carassius
ACCTAAACCTAACCAACTCACCATACCCAAAACCTAAAACCTACCAGACACCCCGGGATTCATACCCTGGATTTTACAGACCCATCCTGCACAAACCTAAACTTAACCAGACCTAAAACTGAATAACCCTGGCCTCAAAAGCCCTATGAACAGCCTTTAACAGTTGGCCTGCTGTGACCTCTCTTGGTCTTTATGTGATTTGGGGGTGACCAGTGGAGGGATGGACCGTGCACAACCCAGAGTGGGACCCTCAGGGTCCTATCCTGGGAAAACACTCTTTTTTCCTAACACTAACCCTAACCCTAAATTCCCAAAAAACACTAAGTCCAACCATTGACTAAGTCCAACCCCCACAAAAACACTAAGTCCCACCCATACATTCGAAAATCAAGTAAGTGATCAACTCCATATCTCGGCAACTGGTGGCGCTAGACCGACGAAACCAAGTGCAATCGACTGGGGAGGGCCCAATGAGTATAATAAACCACGTTTCAGCTCTCTAGCAGATACGGATCACAAGATATGGGGGGTCGATCAATTCAAAGGTGATCAATCTTCGCATTTATCCCTATAACCTAACTCTAACCCTAACCCTATGTTTCAGCTTCTGGATCTCATTCGTTCCTAACCCTAACAAGTTTAGTCAAGAACTTTGTGTTCTAATATCTACTTAGATTTAGATTGAGTGCTGGAACAAACCGCTCTTTCAAGCTAACCGCCATAACCTGAGCAATTATGAACCCAGTCGGTTCAACTTGAGCACTGTGAAACTTAAGGGTGAACGAAACCACAGCCTAAACTTAACCATCACAGACCCAGCGTTTAAAAACCTAACTTTCACTTCTTTAGGCCCAATGCTTGGACAAATGCAGCTCTTAGACCGGAGATGATCTCACACGATATGGTATAGTCTGACAAGCGTGGGCCCATGCACCTTTCCTCAGTCTCCCTATCCCAAACCGGCCTAGACGAGGGCTAGGTTGGGGGGAGCTGTTGTACTTTACCAAACCTATCCTTGGACATTTCATTCCCCTAACTGGATCATCAGGTGTTTTAGTTCTTTAAATGCTAGACACCCTCCCCTGGGGCGACCTGTCCAGGGTGATCAGACCTCGGTGTGTCTCAGTCAATTGGCTAATGCGACCTTCACCTTGATCCACAATGCTACCATTGGGATCCCGATAACTCTGATCACCTGCTTTATACTACAACCACCCCCGGCTGTCTGAGCCCACTTTACAAATAAAGACAAGAAAATTCTAAATTGGACTCTTCCACTAGCCCTAACCCACTCTATATCCTCCCTTCCCACCCCTGGTGCAACCAATGTACTAAGCAAATGATTCATCCCATAGAAGACTGGGCTCCAATTAAGGCCTGTTAGCCCCAGGCCACCTGCCCTGCGTGCTGTCCAAGTGGACCCAGGGAGGCTGGATACTCACCGTGCAAGTGACCCTTCGTTAACACCGCAAGGTATCCAGGTCACCTGAAAAAAAGGCTTGTGTGAAGCCCAATACCAAACTTAAAATCTCCTGCTCATCCCTGTTTGGCCGAGAGCGTGAGACTGGCGGGTGCACATTTCTGAACACCAAGCTTCTACCAGTCCACCCCTCTTCAAAGTTCATGCATTTTAGAACTGAACAGACATCATCCTTTCCAGGATAACCGTCAGATGTCACAAACCTTTGCCTAAATGTCCCTCGTCTCTTTCATGCCCCCCATACCTTGTCCTAGTCACCTCTCCCATGGTGACCACAAAAAAAACTTTATAAAACATAATCCTGCAATGATCGGGACACGAACCAGGGTCCCCTTGTCCTAAGTCCATCACTCTACCACTGATCCAACCAGTACCACACAAATCTGTCTTCTTAAGTGAGGGCTATTACCTGCCTTTCATTCTATAAGGGGTAGTATTAGAGTGTGAATTGGTTCAGGGCTAGTATCTGTCCTTTTATAAAACAATAGAAAATACAAGCCTGCAATGATCGGGAGACGAACCTGGGTCCCCCCCACCTAAAGCCCATCACACTACCACTAATCCAACCAGATATTATTCAAGGCTGCATCCTGCCCGTCATTCCATGAGGGTTAGGATAAGTGTATGTATTAGAGTTAGGTTAGGGTAATGGGTAGAGTAGGTTTGTTTAGTTTAGGTTATGTTAGGGGTAGGGGTAGGGGTAGGGGTTGGGTTGGGTTGGGTTGGGGGTAGGGTTAGCGGTAGGGTTGGGGGTTAGGTTTTAGTTAAGGTTACCATATAGTCTTCAATAGTAATGTATTAAAGATTAGTTGAGTAATATTAACATTATCACGCTAACGTAAGCCATCTAAAATTACCAACGGAACATTTAGGTAACAGGGATCAGAAAACAGGTTTTAAACTATGAAAAATACACTTATTTCCCCAGAAATGTAATTGGACTAGGAATCTGTATTTTGAATTAGCTGTCAAGAATGCTGATTTTATACGTTAAATATAGCTGTTAATTAGTAAAAAAAAATCATGAGAAACTATATAGTCTTGTCTTACATATTTGGAGAAGCACAAGCTGAGTACAATCTTTAAAATAACTTAAATTACCATCATGTGAAACTTCTAGGAGGGAGGTTTGGTAGAAGTGTGATGCCCCACATTTTTCTTTCCTGCTACCTCAAATCATCTAGATTGAGGGAAATGTTCAAGACAACCTCTTCAGTAGTGTACCTAAGAATCATAGAGTTTTTCGGCCTTTAAAAACTATACACCCTCACGCTGAGGCCAGCTCTCTTGGATGATCAACCCCAAGCGTGTGTCTTGTAAACAATTGCTAATCGAGCTTTACCAGATCAACAATTGCATGGTTGCACTCTGCGTTGAGTTTTATTATTAATATGAGTTTTCAACTTACACCAGTCATTAGTAAAGAGGTTGATTAGATTCTATTTATAGGAATTTACCTGCTCTTATCATCTGATCGTGGTTGTATCTCTCTATTAGAGCTATCGTATTGCTTGGTGGGAAAGTAACCTATACATCTCAAAAATATATCTAAATTACAGCCTATGCGCTCAATGTCAAATGCAGAAATGTTAATCCATGCATTTATGACCCCATAGTTATATCATTGTGCTGCTTTATTGGGTGGTTGTTGTGCACCCTTAGTAAACAAACTACAGCTAGTCCAAAATGCAGCAGCAAGAGTTCTTACTAGAAGCAGGAAGTATGACCATATTAGCCCGGTCCTGTCAACACTGCCCTGGCTCCCTATCAAACATCGTATAGATTTTAAAATATTGCTTATTACTTATAAAGCCCTGAATGGTTTAGCACCTCAGTATTTGAATGAGCTCCTTTTACATTATAATCCTCTACGTCCGCTACGTTCTCAAAACTCAGGCAATTTGATAATACCTAGAAATCAACTGCGGGCGGCAGATCCTTTTCCTATTTGGCGCCTAAACTCTGGAATAACCTACCTAACATTGTTCGGGAGGCAGACACACTCTTGCAGTTTAAATCTAGATTAAAGACCCATCTCTTTAACCTGGTTTACACATAACACACTAATATGCTTCTAATATCCAAATACGTTAAAGGATTTTTAGGCTGCATTAATTAGGTAAACCGGAACCGGGAACACTTCCCATAACACCCTATGTACTTGCTACATCATTAGAAGAATGGCATCTACGCTAATATTAGTCTGTTTCTCTCTTATTCCGAGGTCACCGTGGCCACCAGATCCAGTCTGTGTCCAGATCAGAGGGTCACTGCAGTCACCCGGATCCAGTACGTATCCAGACCAGATGGTGGATCAGCACCTAGAAAGGACCTCTACATCCCTGAATGACAGGAGACCAGGACAACTAGAGCCCCAGATACAGATCCCCTGTAAAGACCTTGTCTCAGAGGAGCACCAGGACAAGACCACAGGAAACAGATGATTCTTCTGCACAATCTGACTTTGCTGCAGCCTGGAATTGAACTACTGGTTTCGTCTGGTCAGAGGAGAACTGGCCCCCCAACTGAGCCTGGTTTCTCCCAAGGTTTTTTTCTCCATTCTGTCACTGATGGAGTTTCGGTTCCTTGCCGCTGTCGCCTCTGGCTTGCTTAGTTGGGGTCACTTCATTTACAGCGATATCGTTGACTTGATTGCAAATGATTGCACAGATACTATTTTAAGCTGAACAGAGATGACATCACTGAATTCAACGATGAACTGCCTTTAACTGGAAAATTAAGTGTTTACTATTGTCCTTGTACTATTGACACACTTTAAATATTTAAATATTTGATTTTGTAAAGCTGCTTTGTCACAATATGTATTGTTAAAAATGCTATCCAAATAAAGGTGACAAAAAATAGTCACACTAGCAGGATGCAACAATTCTCCCGAAGCTCATATTAAAGTGACAAAAATATTTAAAAAGTTAGAACAAAAGAACAGAAGGATTAATATCGGTCTTAATTGCATTAACCCACCAATAAGCTTCAATACCACACATCCAAAGATGACTTGTTTAAAATTGCATTAAAGAAATCAAATGGTCACAATTAGTCTGTAAATGTTAATATTGATAAATAAGTTCACAACATCAGTGTTTGTTTTTCCCCATGTTTTATTAAGAGATATATTACAAATGTCTAGACGCCACGAGGGGTCTTGAAGTTCATGCCAACCGGAGGCTGAGTCACCTGAAGATTGGACAGGCTGCCGAAGTCCTGAGAGAGAGAGAAACAGCATTAGCGAGGAGAGAACTAACAACTGACGAGTCAGAGCCACTCAGTGTTTAAGCCTATGAAAACAGTGCTCAAACGAACTGCTCACACTGCTGGCCAGAAAACAAGCCAATGTAGTCCAGTGTTTGTTTAAAGTTCAGTTTATATAAACAGGTGTCCAGCCCTGTTTCTGGAGATTTAGCTTCCTCAACCTTGTTGAAACACAAGGATCATCAGGAGCGCTTAATAATTACAGACAGCAGTGTTTGATCAGGGCTGGAGCTGAACTCTGCAGGACGCTACAGCTACGCCCAAACGCCTAGGCAATGGACTTTGCAGGCAGCATAAAGATACCTCATGAAACTGATTTTGGAGAGTCTCCTGCGGCAGCGTAACGGTTTCATGATTTACAACAAAATAGCCAACGAGCTTTGGTGAAAACTAAATAAATATTTAATTACCATAATATTGATTTCTCACAAGAAGTAACATTAAAAGTGCAAAAACTTAGAAATATACAGGTGCATCTCAAATTAAGAATGTTATGGAAAAGTTCAGAAATTCAACTCAAGTTGTGAAACGCTTTTAAATTCATTGCACACTAGTGTTGGGCGATATAGTCGTTTTTCAAATCGTAATATAGTCAGCCCGTGAGATCGATGATAGACGATATTAGCGTGCATGAGTGGAGCAAGAGAGAGAGTCTCTTTGTTCTCGTCATAGCATAGCTATTTGGTGTTTTAAACCGCGAAGGTGTGCGAGAGAGAGCCTATGGAATTACCAATAATCTATTAAAAAAATACTTTCAAATAGGGATACAACAATACCATTTTTTCAGAACCGATCCCGAAAATTCTGAGTATCTGCCGATATCGATCCGATCCCAGCAGTTGTTGTTTTTTTTAATTCATTATAGAATTTCTAGACTTCTGTGATGACCTGATCATCACTCATGTTAAATCACAATCTACTACATATACACAACTTGGTTGGTAGATAATTCATCAGCAAAAGATACTCTAGATTCTAGAGAAAAAAAAGAAAAAAAAAAACACAGGAGCACAATAATTTTATAAAATCTACTGAAATATTTTATTTAAAAAAATAGTGAATGTGTCTCAAGTCTGGTAAAATGTAACACATTAGCTTAATATACCATACATGTCTCTTATTGAAATATGTAATAGAAAACCCATGAAAAAACAGTTTTATACATATTTTCGTCTATAGGGGGCGCCATTATTCTGGAGTCGTAAAATGGTTGCACTCGGTGAGCTACTGCCGCTATCGGTTTTTACCGCAACACAAGTCAGAATAGACAACTGGGAAAATAAAATACTGATATGACGATTACAGCTACTGAAAGAGCTTACAGGTGGTGATGGATATAAGTACAGGCTTAAACTAGGTCTGATTGATTAATCGCATGCGAGTGTCATGCGTGTCTCGCCATTTGTAAGCTGTTTCAGTATCTGAGGTCCACTAGGGCTGAAGTGGAGAGAAAAAAAAATTTGAATTTTGGAGTAAAATTGAATTGAACTGATGTCATTCGGTCATACAGTGCTCCTGACCGCATGCGTCATGACAAGCTCGATGCACCACCACAGAAATAAGAGTGAGATGCATTCGAACATAACGGTGGCATTAAACTCAGTTAGTGAGGGCATGTTTAAAGTATTGCACATATATAGGCTGTTCAGATTACTTGTTAAAGTGCAATGAAATACCTTATATCTGCAGACAATGTAAGTCTGTTTGTGGATGGAGACTTCTTCACCGGCTATAGGCTCTAATCCTCATTTGCACTGTGTGTGTGTGTGGCGCGCGTGTGTAATGCAGTGCTGAAGTGAAATTGCTGGGCAGTTTGATAGCAAAATAATAATAGGCCGTCCAATAAAAAAAATTTTTTTTAAATATATTTTAATAGGAGAATGTGGCTAATATCTTGACTATCGACAGAGACGTCTGCTATCGTCGATACACAATACTGTCGTCTATCGGCACAACTTTAACTAATGCACACTAAGGTAGTTTAAGTCTTTGGTTCTTTTAATTGTTGATGTTCATGATTTTGGCTCACATTTAACAAAAACCCACCAATTTCGAATACTTAAAACATTTTTAGTGAATTGTTGGGTCTTCTGGAAAGTATGTTCATTTACTGTACATATACTCAGTACTTGGTAAGACCTCATTTTGCTTTAATTACTGCCTCAGTTCGGCGTGGCATGGAGATCAGTTTGTGGCACTGCTGAGGTGGTCTGGAAGCCCAGGTTTCTTTGACAGTGACCTTCAGCTCATCTGCATGGTTTTGTCTCCTGTTTCTCATCTTCCTCTTGACAATACTCCATAGATTCTCTCTGGGGTCCAGGTCTGGTGAGTTTGCTGGCCAGTCAAGCACACAGGCACCATGGTCATTTAACCAACTTTTGGTGCTTTTAGCAGTGTGGGTAGATGCCAAATCCTGCTGGAAAATGAAATTAGCATCTTCAAAAAGCTGCTCAGCAGAAGGAAGCATGAAGTGCTCCAAGATTTCTTGTTAAACGGGTGCAGTGACTTTGGTTTTCAAAAAACACAATGGTCCAACACCAGCAGATGACATTGCTCCCCAAATCATCAGACTGTGGAAGCTTAAAGGGTTAGTTCACCCAAATATTAAAATGTCATTAACGGCTCACCCTCATGTCGTTCCAAACCCGTGAGACCTCCGTTCATCTTCAGAACACAGTTTAAGATATTTTAGATTTAGTCCGAGAGCTCTCAGTCCCTCCATTGAAGCTGTGTGTACGGTCTACTGTCCATGTCCAGAAAGGTAAGAAAAACATCATCAAAGTAGTCCATGTGACATCAGAGGGTCAGTTAGAATATTTTGAAGCATCGGAAATACATTTTGGTCCAAAAATAGCAAAAACTACGACTTTATTCAGCATGGTCTTCTCTTCTGTGTCTGTTGTGAGAGAGAGTTCAAAACAAAGCAGTTTGTGATATCCGGTTCACGAATGAATCATTCAGTTCACCAAATTAAACTGAATCGTTTTAAACTGTTCGCATCTCCAATACGCATTAATCCACAAATGACTTAAGCTGTTAACTTGTTTAATGTGGCTGACAATCCCTCGGAGTTCAAACAAACCAATATCCCGGAGTAATTCATTTACTCAAACTGGTTCAAGAAGAACCGGTTACATCGAGTGATTCGTTCACAAACCGGATATCACAAACTGCTTTGTTTTGAACTCTCTCACAAGTTGTAGTTTTTGCTATTTTTAGACCAAAATGTATTTTCGATGCTTCAAAAAATTCTAACTGACCCTCTGATGTCACATGGACTACTTTGATGATGTTTTTATCACCTTTCTGGACATGGACAGCATACCGTACAATGGAGGGACAGAAAGCTCTCGAACTAAATCGTTAAGGAGTCGTTAATTACATAATTTTAATTTTTGGGTGAACTAACGCTTTAACACTGGACTTCAAGCAACTTGGGCTATGAGCTTCTCCACCCTTTAGGATCTTGGTTTCCAAATGAAATACAAAACTTGCTCTCATCAGAAAAGAGGACTTTGAACCACAGGGCAACAGTCCAGTTCTTCTCCTCAGCCCAGGTAAAACGCCTCTGACGTTTTCGGTCAAATTCTTGAATTGATTTGGCTTGACAATCCTCATAAGGCTGCATTCTCTCGGTGGGTTGTGCATCTTTTTCCTTCCACTCAACTTTCTGTTAACATGCTTGGATACAGCACTCTTTGAACAGCCAGCTTCTTTGGTAATGAATGTTTGTGGTTTACCCTCCATGTGAAGGGTGTCAATGACTGTCTTCTGGACAACTGTCAGATCAGCAGTCTTCCCCATGATTGTGTAGCCTATTTGAAGGCTCAGGAAACCTTTGCAGGTGTGTTGAGTTGATTAGCTGATTGGCATGTCACCATTTTCTAATTTGTTGAGATAGTGAATTGGTGTTTTTTTTTTGTTAAATGTGAACCAAAATCACCACAATTAAAAGAACCAAAAGACTTAAACTACTTCAGTCTGTGTGCATTGAATTTAATACGCAAGTTTCACAATTTGAGTTGAATTACTGAAAAGAATGAACTTTTCCACAACATTCTAATTTGAGATGCACCTGTATAGCACACACAAACTGACCATCAAACATAACTTTCAGACACAGTCTTTTGTTCCCTATAGCTCAGTCACGGAATGGAGCGCACAGGATCGTGGGATATCAAAGGCAGCAAAGGATACATCTATGCTGCCGACAAAATTTGATCAGAAGAAGGTACCTCCAGAGACAGGAAGTAAAGCAGGATTAGGATTTGGACGTGCCTCCCTGTCTTGGAGTGCTGCCTCCGAAGGAAGTGTTTGAGAGCTTTTGGACACAGCTGGACACCACTGCTCCAAATAACCCCAGAAGCCCAAAGACACTGATTCACTCTGTCTCAGGCCTCCAGTGTCAGAATCACCATACGAATCATAACGAATCATGAGTTAATGACAGCAGTGTGTTGTTCAACTCAGAAAGTTCTCTGCTCCAATGAAGTCATGTAATTAATAATGTAATTCACTCAAAAATAGTGTTTCACTGTTCGCTCACGTCTAACAGCCTCTTAACTCAAGGCAAAAGCTGCACGGTCATATGAGCAATCATCAATGCTTCAATAATGCTTGGCTGAGTCGATTCATCAACGTAATCATTAGCTGCTGCACTACAAATAAGAATAAACAAAAACATGACTGTGTGAAAGATTCAGGGTTTGTGAGGAACAGGATCCAGCAAACACGGGAAAGTCTTTCACTTGCTCTTCCTGTTCTATCAATGACCTGGAGACCAGTCACTCCACAGTCACTTTCGACACAGGACTGAAGTGCGACTGAACGATTCTCACCAGAAGCTTGAGCATTTCCTTGGTGTCTGTGTCGACCTCGATGATTTCCTGATCCAGAGCAGAGACCTGCAGAAACACAACATCAGAGACACAGTCTGGGGTCAAAGATCAGATCAAACCATATCAAAACATCACATGCAGTCCTCTCAAACATCAGAACCAGGTTCACTTTAAGACTGTGTGAAAGATTCAGGGTTTGTGAGGAACAGGATCCAACAAACACGGGAAAGTCTTTCACTTGCTCTTCCTGTTCTATCAATGACCTGGAGACCAGTCACTCCACAGTCACTTTCGACACAGGTTCACACACACACACACACACACACAGACCTCGGGCACGTAGTTGTCCCTGCGCTCTCGCTCCTCCTCCTGCAGCTTGATGGAGATTCCTCTGACTGGACCTCTCTGGATGCGCTTCATCAGGTGTGTGACGTACCTGCAGAGACACACTCGTCACTCACACTCCGCTTTACACTTAAACACACCTGTGTCCCTGCAGCACAGAAGCAGTCATCAGTAGCACAGATATATTTGGAGCAATAGCCAAAAAGACATTGAATGGGTCAAAATCATATTTTTTTATGACAAAAATCATTAGGATATTAAGTAAAGATCATGTTCCATGAAGATATTTAGTAAAACTCCTACTGTAAATATATCAAAACATAATTGATTAGTAATATACATTGCTAAGAACTTCATTTGAACAACTTTAAAGAATTTCCTCAATATTTAGATTTTTTTACTCCCTCAGATTCCAGATTTTCTAATAGTTGTGTGGTTTGTTAGGAGAACAATATTTGTCTGCGATACATCAATGGAGAGATGATTTATTCAGCTCTTAGATGTAGAAATCTGACCCTCATGACTGGTCTTGTGCTCCAGGGTCACACATCACTGAGGGGGTCATTAGCCAGCGCTGTTAGCAACATTTGTTCCTCTGCTTTAATCTTCCTCATTATGATCAACACAGATTTACAGATAAAGCTTATTTCTACCATGTCTCCAATACAATGATCGTATTAAGCTGTGAATGCTTCGGGTGTGTTTGCAGTGTGTGTGTGTGTGTGTGTGTGTGTGTGTTCACAGTGTGTGTTCACTGCTCTGGGTGTGTGTTCACTATGTGTGTGTGTGTGTGTGTTCACAGCTCTGGGTGTGTGTTCACAGTGTGTGTTCACTGCTCTGGGTGTGTGTTCACAGCTCTGGGTGTGTGTTCACAGCGTGTGTGTGTGTTCACTTCTCCGGGTGTGTGTTCACAGTCTGTGTGTGTGTGTTCACTTCTCCGGGTGTGTGTTCACAGTGTGTGTGTGTGTGTGTTTGTTCACTGCTCTGGGTGTGTGTTCACTGCTCTGGGTGTGTGTTCATAGCGTGTGTGTGTGTTCACTTCTCCGGGTGTGTGTTCACAGTGTGTGTGTGTGTGTTCACGGTGTGTGTGTGTGTGTGTTTGTGTGTGTGAGTGTTCACTGCTCTGGTCGTGTGTGTGTTCACTGCTCCGGTGGTGTGTGTGTGTGTGTGTTTTCACTGCTCCAGGTGTGTGTGTGTGTGTGTGTGTGTTCACTTCTCCGGCTGTGTGTTCACAGTGTGTGTGTGTTTTCACTGCTCCAGGTGTGTGTGTGTTCACTTCTCCGGCTGTGTGTTCACAGTGTGTGTGTGTTCACTGCTCCGGGTGTGTGTGTGTGTGTGTGTGTGTGTGTGTTCACTTCTCCGGCTGTGTGTTCACAGTGTGTGTGTGTGTGTGTTCACTGCTCCGGGTGTGTGTGTGTGTGTGTGTTCACTGCTCCGGTGGTGTGTGTGTGTGTGTGTGTGTGTGTGTTCACTTCTCGGCTGTGTGTTCACAGTGTGTGTGTTCACTGCTCCGGGTGTGTGTGTTCACTTCTCCGGCTGTGTGTTCACAGTGTGTGTGTGTGTGTTCACTGCTCCGGGTGTGTGTGTGTGTGTTTTCACTGCTCCAGGTGTGTGTGTGTGTGTGTGTGTGTTCACTTCTCCGGCTGTGTGTTCACAGTGTGTGTGTGTGTGTTCACTGCTCCGGGTGTGTGTGTGTGTGTGTTCACTTCTCCGGCTGTGTGTTCACAGTGTGTGTGTGTGTGTGTGTTCACTTCTCCGGCTGTGTGTTCACAGTGTGTGTGTGTGTGTTCACTGCTCCGGGTGTGTGTGTGTGTTTTCACTGCTCCGGTGGTGTGTGTGTGTGTGTGTGTTCACTTCTCGGCTGTGTGTTCAGTGTGTGTGTGTGTGTGTGTGTGTGTGTGTGTGTTCACTTCTCCGGCTGTGTGTTCACAGTGTGTGTGTGTGTGTTCACTGCTCCGGGTGTGTGTGTGTGTGTGTTCACTGCTCCGGTCGTGTGTGTGTGTGTGTGTGTTCACTGCTCCGGGTGTGTGTGTGTGTGTGTGTTTTCACTGCTCCGGTGGTGTGTGTGTGTGTGTGTGTGTGTTCACTTCTCGGCTGTGTGTTCACAGTGTGTGTGTGTGTGTTCACTGCTCCTGGTGTGTGTGTGTGTGTGTTCACTTCTCCGGCTGTGTGTTCACAGTGTGTGTGTGTGTGTTCACTGCTCCGGGTGTGTGTGTGTGTGTTCACTGCTCCGGTCGTGTGTGTGTGTGTTCACTGCTCCGGGTGTGTGTGTGTGTGTGTTTGTTCACTGCTCTGGGTGTGTGTTCATAGTGTGTGTGTGTTTTCACTGCTCCGGGTGTGTGTGTGTGTGTGTGTGTGTGTGTGTGTTCACTGCTCCGGTCGTGTGTGTGTTCACTGCTCCGGTCGTGTGTGTGTTCACTGCTCCGGGTGTGTGTGTGTGTGTGTGTGTGTGTGTGTGTTCACTGCTCCGGGTGTGTGTGTGTGTGTGTTCACTGCTCCGGTCGTGTGTGTGTGTGTGTTCACTGCTCCGGTCGTGTGTGTGTGTGTGTGTTCACTGCTCCGGGTGTGTGTGTGTGTGTGTGTGTTTTCACTGCTCCGGTGGTGTGTGTGTGTGTGTGTTCACTTCTCGGCTGTGTGTTCACAGTGTGTGTGTTCACTGCTCCTGGTGTGTGTGTGTGTGTGTGTGTGTGTGTTCACTTCTCCGGCTGTGTGTTCACAGTGTGTGTGTGTGTGTTCACTGCTCCGGGTGTGTGTGTGTGTGTTCACTGCTCCGGTCGTGTGTGTGTGTGTGTGTGTTCACTGCTCCGGGTGTGTGTGTGTGTTTGTTCACTGCTCTGGGTGTGTGTTCATAGTGTGTGTGTGTTTTCACTGCTCCGGGTGTGTGTGTGTGTGTGTGTGTGTGTGTGTGTGTGAGTATTCACTGCTCTGGTCCTGTGTGTGTTCACTGCTCCAGGTGTGTGTTTGTGTGTGTGTGTGTTCACTTCTCCGGGTGTGTGTTCACAGTGTGTGTGTGTGTGTGTGTGTGTGTGTGTGTGTGTTCACTGCTCCGGGGGTGTGTGTGTGTGTGTGTGTGTGTGTGTGTGTGTGTTCACTGCTCCGTGTGTGTGTGTGTGTGTGTGTGTGTGTGTGTTCACTGCTCCGGTCGTGTGTGTGTTCACTGCTCCGGGTGTGTGTGTGTGTGTGTGTGTGTGTGTGTGTGTGTTCACTGCTCCAGGTGTGTGTTTGTGTGTGTGTGTGTTCACTTCTCCGGGTGTGTGTTCACAGTGTGTGTGTGTGTGTGTGTGTGTGTGTGTGTGTGTTCACGGTGTGTGTGTGTGTTTGTGTGTGTGAGTGTTCACTGCTCCGGTCGTGTGTGTGTTCACTGCTCCGGGTGTGTGTGTGTGTGTGTGTTCACTGCTCCAGGTGTGTGTTTGTGTGTGTGTGTGTGTTCACTTCTCCGGGTGTGTGTTCACAGTGTGTGTGTGTGTGTGTGTGTGTTCACTGCTCCGGGGGTGTGTGTGTGTGTGTGTTCACTGCTCCGGGGGTGTGTGTGTGTGTGTGTGTGTGTGTTCACTGCTCCGGGGGTGTGTGTGTGTGTGTGTGTGTGTGTTCACTGCTCCGGGGGTGTGTGTGTGTGTGTGTGTGTGTGTGTTCACTTCTCCGGGTGTGTGTTCACAGTGTGTGTGTGTGTGTGTGTGTGTTCACTGCTCCGGGGGTGTGTGTGTGTGTGTGTGTGTGTGTTCACTGCTCCGGGGGTGTGTGTGTGTGTGTGTGTGTGTGTGTTCACTGCTCCGGGGGTGTGTGTGTGTGTGTGTGTGTGTGTTCACTGCTCCGGGTGTGTGTGGGTGTGTGTGTGTTCACTGCTCCGGGGGTGTGTGTGTGTGTGTGTGTGTGTGTGTTCACTGCTCCGGGGGTGTGTGTGTGTGTGTGTGTGTGTTCACTGCTCCGGGGGTGTGTGTGTGTGTGTGTGTGTTCACTGCTCCGGGGGTGTGGGTGTGTGTGTGTGTGTTCACTGCTCTGGGTGTGGGTGTGTGTGTGTGTGTTCACTGCTCTGGGTGTGGGTGTGTGTGTGTGTGTTCACTGCTCTGGGTGTGGGTGTGTGTGTGTGTGTTCACTGCTCTGGGTGTGGGTGTGTGTGTGTGTGTTCACTGCTCTGGGTGTGGGTGTGTGTGTGTGTGTGTGTGTGTGTGTGTGTACTCTGTTTGACAGAACAACTTGATGATGTAACAGAAACTATGGACTCTCTCTTTTCTAGCACTTTAAATAAAGTTGCTCCTTTACGCTTAAGGAAGGTTAAGGAAAACAGTTTGACACCATGGTATAATGAGCATACTCGCACCCTAAAGAGAGCAGCCCGAAAAATGGAGCGCAGCTGGAGGAAAACAAAACTAGAGGTATTTCGTATTGCTTGGCGGGAAAGTAACCTATCCTACAGAAAAGCATTAAAAACTGCTAGATCCGATTACTTTTCTTCTCTTTTAGAAGAAAACAAACATAACCCCAGGTATTTATTCAATACAGTGGCTAAATTAACGAAAAATAAAGCCTCAACAAGTGTTGACATTTCCCAACACCACAGCAGTAATGACTTTATGAACTACTTTACTTCAAAAATCGATACTATTAGAGATAAAATTGCAACCATTCAGCCGTCAGCTACAGTATCACATCAGACAGTGCACTATAGACCCCCTGAGGAACAGTTCCACTCATTCTCTACTATAGGAGAGGAAGAACTGTATAAACTTGTTAAATCATCTAAACCAACAACATGTACGTTAGACCCTATACCATCTAAGCTCCTAAAAGAGGTGCTTCCAGAAGTCATAGATCCTCTTCTGACTATTATTAATTCCTCATTGTCATTAGGATATGTCCCCAAAACCTTCATATTTCTTCATGGCCCGGTGAAACACACCAATTTGAAAAACTAATGGATTGCATAGTCGATATAAAAAACTGGATGACGAGTAATTTCTTACTGCTAAATTCTGAAAAAACAGAGGTGTTAATTATAGGACCTAAAAACTCTGCTTGTAATAACCTTGAACACTGTCTAAGACTTGATGGTTGCTCTGTCAATTCTTCATCATCAGTTAGGAACCTAGGTGTGCTACTTGATCGCAATCTTTCCTTAGAAAGCCACGTTTCTAGCATTTGTAAAACTGCATTTTTCCATCTCAAAAATATATCTAAATTACGGCCTATGCTCTCAATGTCAAATGCAGAAATGTTAATCCATGCTTTTATGACCTCAAGGTTAGATTATTGTAATGCTTTATTGGGTGGTTGTTCTGCACGCTTAGTAAACAAACTACAGCTAGTCCAAAATGCAGCAGCAAGAGTTCTTACTAGAACCAGGAAGTATGACCATATTAGCCCGGTCCTGTCAACACTGCACTGGCTCCCTATCAAGCATCGCATAGATTTTAAAATATTGCTTATTACTTATAAAGCCCTGAATGGTTTAGCACCTCAGTATTTGAATGAGCTCCTTTTACATTATAATCCTCTACGTCCGCTACGTTCTCAAAACTCAGGCAATTTGATAATACCTAGAATATCAAAATCAACTGCAGGCGGCAGATCCTTTTCCTATTTGGCGCCCAAACTCTGGAATAACCTACCTAACATTGTTCGGGAGGCAGACACACTCTTGCAGTTTAAATCTAGATTAAAGACCCATCTCTTTAACCTGGCATACACATAACATACTAATATGCTTTTATTATCCAAATCCGTTAAAGGATTTTTAGGCTGCAATAATTAGGTAAACCGGAAACGGAAACACTTCCCATAACACCCTATGTACTTGCTACATCATTAGAAGAATGGCATCTACGCTAATATTTGTCTGTTTCTCTCTTGTTCCGAGGTCACCGTGGCCACCAGATCCAGTCTGTGTCCAGATCAGAGGGTCACTGCAGTCACCCGGATCCAGTACGTATCCAGACCAGATGGTGGATCAGCACCTAGAAAGGACCTCTACATCCCTGAAAGACAGCGGAGACCAGGACAACTAGAGCCCCAGATACAGATCCCCTGTAAAGACCTTGTCTCAGAGGAGCACCAGGACAAGACCACAGGAAACAGATGATTCTTCTGCACAATCTGACTTTGCTGCAGCCTGGAATTGAACTACTGGTTTCGTCTGGTCAGAGGAGAACTGGCCCCCCAACTGAGCCTGGTGTCTCCCAAGGTTTTTTTCTCCATTCTGTCACCGATGGAGTTTCGGTTCCTTGCCGCTGTCGCCTCTGGCTTGCTTAGTTGGGGTCACTTCATCTACAGCGATATCGTTGACTTGATTGCAAATGATTGCACAGATACTATTTTAAGCTGAACAGAGATGACATCACTGAATTCAATGATGAACTGCCTTTAACTATCATTTTTGCATTATTGACACTGTTTTCCTAATGAATGTTGTTCAGTTGCTTTGACGCAATGTATTTTGTTTAAAGCGCTATATAAATAAAGGTGACTTTGACATTGTGTGTGTTCACTGCTCCGGGGGTGTGTGTGTGTGTGTGTTCACTGCTCCGGGTGTGTGTGTGTGTGTTCACTGCTCCGGGTGTGTGTGGGTGTGTGTGTGTGTGTTCACTGCTCCGGGTGTGTGTGTGTGTGTTCACTGCTCCGGGTGTGTGTGTGTGTGTGTTCACTGCTCAGGGTGTGCGTGTGTGTTCACTGCTCCGGGTGTGTGTGGGTGTGTGTGGGTGTGTGTGGGTGTGTGTGTGTGTGTGTGTGTGTGTGTGTTCACTGCTCCGGGGGTGCACGCAACCCAACATTACATCAGTTAACAGACCATCGACAGCTTTAATCGATCGCATCTCTGATTGACAATTAACAGATCATCGATTAATCACTGACATCCCTAATTTACATGCAGCTCAGTTTTTAATTTGCATATTATTCATTAAAGGCAGGGTAGGTAAAGAATTTCTTCCAAATTTGTTTAAACTTTCTATATACATCAATGCATAATTAAAATGTAAGTACTCTGATAAAAAGAGTATAAAAATCGAGTGACTCTAGACCGTTTAATCTGTATTAAACACAGCTCATTATTTCCATTTCGGGACGAAACATAGGATTGGCTTAGGCGACTGTCACTCTTTCGCAACCATGGCAACCACCCTTTTGCCACACGTGACCTGCCCACTTGCGCGTGCACGTTTGATTCAACAGGCACGGATCCTAGGAATACCAAAACAATGGCAGAGAAACAGCAAGCTAAATTCACAGTACCAGCCTATGCAGTTAGTGAAGGCAAACCAGGCAAAAAAAGGAAGTCAGTAACAGTACAAGAAAAGGCAATGAACAAAAAGTCTTTGCATAAACAAAGAAATAAAACATAAGTTAAAATCGGCGTGGCTTTCCAGCGATGGCGAGAACTCAGGGAACTCAAGGGGCTGAAAAGTGACTCCTTGATGGCTTTATTTCTGCTGGACAGGTAAATCTTTCTTTTTGTATTTTGATCATACATATTTTTTTTCATGAAGCATGTGTCATTAGCACACGTAGCTGCGTAATATAGCTAACATAACATTACTTAGCGAGCCGTAGTAGAGGCTTTGGAAGGAGCCCAGAAGGGAGGGGGTGGAGTGAATGGAAATAATGAGCTGTCTTTAAAACAGTCGTGAGAGGTCTACAGACACTCGATTTTTATACTTTCTTTTTCAGAGTACTTACATTTTAATTATGTATTGATATATAAATCAAGTTTAAACAAATTTGGAAAAAAAAGTTTTTTTATATATTTTTTACCTACCCTGCCTTCAAGATGAATCAGATCATTTTTCCAGTTTCATCTAAACAAAGACATTAATTGTAGTTTCAGTAAAAGACTGTGTGAAAGATTCAGGGTTTGTGAGGAACAGGATCCAACAAACACGGGAAAGTCTTTCACTTGCTCTTCCTGTTCTATCAATGACCTGGAGACCAGTCACTCCACAGTCACTTTCGACACAGGACTGATGATTTAAATAGACTTTAAGCAAGCCTGGTGGTTTGACTGGCTGCTTGTTAACCCTAACGAGGACAGAGAGCGGTTCTGAGCGGTCTACTGTGCGTCTGCAGGTTTATGAAGGGCATGTAAGACTTCAGAACAAGTAAAGAATATCTGACCTGAATGCAGTGCGACACTTGGTCTCTAAACATAAGTGTATTAGTGACACTTCAGACTTCCAACAGATCGCCATCTTTCATTTCATTTCAATTTCCAGCAGATATCTGATATTCCAGATATACATCTGATCACAGACTCAAAAGAAGTGACCTCGGCTGCTCTTCTCAAGGAAGTGATGAAAACAAGAACAAATATCTGCCAGTGTGCTCTAAAAAACCAGCTTCACTGAAAGGAAAACAAGTTTTCTTTCCTCACTGACAGATATTTGCTCTTATTTGAATCATGTGATGTGTCCGAGCGCATCTAACAGTTCGTTAATGATCTAACGAGATGTAGAAACCCTCAGCGAGACACTGAAGAGCTTCACACTGACTTGGAGCGGTGTCCCAGCATGCAGTGCGACGGCTCACCCAGCGATCTTGTTGCGAAGCTTCTTGCTGGGGATGATGGCGATCTCCTCGCACACACGCTTGTTCGTGTGGAAGTCACTGCCCAGCCGGGTGTAGTACTTCTCAATGATGACCCGAGCGGCCTTCTTCACCGTCTTGGTCCGGACGCGGCCCTGTGGAGGAACAGAGCATACACACTTACAACGGCTCAGAAACACTGATTAACACACATACACAGAGTTCGAGTAATGCCCAACTCGCAATAATAATTACTGATGCTCTTCAGGATCAATATTAAAGTAGTATAATGATCACAGAGAAACAGTTCCAGACCTACTGACAGCCAATCAGAATCATCCTGTGGTCACGAGCTAGACCGTTTAAAGCACAGACGCGCGTGCGCTGAGAGTAAACAGTGTGACTCTAGTTTCTCTTCTAGTGTGAACGGGCTTAAATGCTAGTGTCTGCTAGTTGCGGTGCATTAGGGGCCAAACGGAAGCGCTCTACAGACCTGAACCGGTCAGATCCTCCATATCTGATCATGAGTATCGATTAACACGCACGACCGAAACACACTTCATTCGGTGTGAGAGTAGTACTGAGAAACGCACAGCGTGAGAGAGTATTGCCGTGAAACCCACTCGGAATGAGAGCATTACTGTGAGACACACTCGACACTCGGTGTGAGAGCATTACTGAGAAACATAGTGTGTGAGAGCATTATGTGAAACACGCTCGGTGTGAGCATTACTGTGAAAAACACTCAATGAGAAAATATTACTGTTAAACACTCGGTGAGAGAGCATTACTGTGAAACAAACTCAATGAGAAAATATTACTGTTAAACACTCGGTGAAAGAGCATTACTGTGAAACAAACTCAATGAGAAAATATTACTGTTAAACACTCGGTGAGAGAGCATTACTGTGAAACAGACTCAGTAAGAGAGTATAACTGAGCGGAGTGGCTCGCGCTCTTTTATCGCGTCTGAATCTGTCACGCCGCTCATCTGCCGCGTCATACTCACACACACGCGCGCCACACAAGCCCTGCATCACACTCCTCTGTCTGCGTTCATGAACCGAGCTGCGAAAGAGGAGGATTACAGAAGATTATCAAGAGCAAAACAATCAGATACCCACCATGATGATCCGGTGAGCGGAAGAGGAAGAAGAAGAGCACGACCGGAAGTCGATCCGACGGAGCCGCGCGAGCGCCACGCTCTGACCCCCAGCGGTGGAGGAGCGACACTGCAGCTTCTTCTTTTTCTCCTTTGGGTTTTAACAGCAGCTTGCATCCTTGACGTTGCATTACTGCCATCTTCTGGTTCTAGTTATTTCCCACATACTTTAGTCATCATATTCTTGTCGTTAGTCCTGTTTAAGTCAGAAAGCAACTCCTTGTTCACTCCTACTGCAGTCCATTATACTCTTTACTCCATGTCCTGTTATTCATATGTTTCCCATGTCTTTTATCATATCTACCCTCTGTAATCCATATTTTCAACAATTAATAAGCACATGTTCTACAGTCTCTGGTATTTGGCACTGATCACAAAACCCAGTAGGATGTTTCGCCATCATATGAAGAGTGCTATTTAATTTATTATGCCCTATTCTTAATCTGGTAACTATAGTCTCTTGTCTCCTGTTTCCTGACTTTTACTCCACAGTACCAACTCTTTTTTTTTTTTAGTTAAGTATAGATGTCTTCTTTTTTGTTCTTGATCCCACCTTTGTTGTCATTCTTTAATATTCTTTTCCCCACACTATACTCTTTCCTTCTGATATTGAAAGGCTGATAACTGCTTCTATACTCTCTTTTTGAAGTGCTTTCTTGGCTATACCTATAAGACCCTAAATGGTTTAGCTCCTGCGTACCTAACTAGCCTTCTACCACGCTACAATCCATCACAGTCCCTAAGGTCACAAAGTCACAAACTCTCTCTGTATAAATCTAGATTAAAAACGAATCCCTTTCGCCAAGCATACGAATAATGTATCTCTTAAATTGTGAGTGTAGTTGCATCTGCATTTTTATTCTTTAGCTTGGGTTAAACTAATTAATTTTACTCTGTTGGATCAGCAGCTATGCTAATGATGTCTCTGTTTGTTTCTCTGTTTCTGCTGGATCTTCATCTCGTGGTAACTAGGATTTACACAAGCTCCAGTCTGGATCCAGAACACCTGAGAAGAGATGATGCTGACCCTCAGAGGACCTCAGATGATGCTGACCCTGAATCAACAACACAACTAACAAATACTGCTACAAGTGTGACTGCATCATATCATAATTATTAATTATTAATAATATTAATAATGTTCATCATCTGGCTGACTACGTCTTGTATTAATTTTCCTAAAAATCATGTCAAACGTGCACAAACTGACAGTCACCCCTTGTAAGCTACTACTAAATATTGTAGAAACATAATTTTCTGTAAAGTTGCTTTGTAACGATTTGTATTGTAAAAAGCACTATACAAATAAACTTGAATTGAATTGAATTATTTTGTCTACCTTTTCATTTTCTATAATACCTATAAAAGATGGGACCCACATAAATATAACGTCATCTCCTTTATTTTTTATTATTAAATAGGCAGACATAATGGGTGCTTCTCAATTCATATTTGTGCATCCTCGTTTCCTTTCCTCGCTTCCTTTCCTCGTGTCTTAGCTCCACCTCTTCAGGATGTGAGGGAAGGATGCAAGGAAAAGACGTGCGGATGGAGGACTTGAATCAAGAGAAATGATTTATCCTCACTCCCTTCAGCGTTACTTCAGAGTGTCATCAGCTGTGATTAAAGGGATCTGCCCTTATGTTGTTAAAATTTGTTAATTAAGACATTCATAATAAATATTAATAAAGCAAGATGCCCTGTTTGAAATATATGACATGCATGGTTTATTTGAAGTGAAAAGGTCAAATATAAATAAAAATAATTACAAAAGATGTGAAGGGGAGGAGAATTTATACGTACGTCACGTTAAGTCGATAAAAGACTTCCGCATAGGATACACCTGTGTATCCTCGCTCATCGCTCCTCATGAAGCCTCCTCCCTCCTCGATCCTTGCGTCCTTGTGGTGCAATTAGAGAATTGAGATGTCCTTCAAGATGGCTGTGCTCGATCGGTTTCCGGGTCATAGGATGGAGGACGGAGGAGCGAGGAGACGAGGAGGGATATTGAGAAGCACCCAATATCATAAAACATCTTCTTAAAGATCTTCTTCTTAAGTGTTTTTGGAGATTGGCAAACCAACTAATGGGTGCTTTACTGCCACCTGCTGCTCTGGAGTGAGGAACAATATCTGGCTGAGACAATAATCATAATTAGGGTAAGAATCAGAATAATAATCAATCAGAATCAACTTTATGAGGAATATGTTATGGTTTTTTTATAAGGTACTCCTGGTACATGCATACATACACATAGCTTTCTTTAATTCAGACATAGTAATATATAGATCAGTATCATTCTCTATCATATAAACGAAGAAGATCTATGACTTCTGGAAGCACCTCTTTCAGGAGCTTAGATGGTATAGGGTCTAACATACATGTTGTTGGCTTAGATGATTTAACAAGTTTATACAATTCTTCCTCTCCTATAGTAGAGAATGAGTGGAACTGTTCCTCAGGGGGTCTATAGTGCACTGTCTGATGTGATACTGTAGCTGACGGCTGAATGGTTGCAATTTTATCTCTAATAGTATCGATTTTAGAAGTAAAGTAGTTCATAAAGTCATTACTGCTGTGGTGTTGGGAAATGTCAACACTTGTTGAGGCTTTATTTTTCGTTAATTTAGCCCCTGTATTGAATAAATACCTTGGGTTATGTTTGTTTTCTTCTAAAAGAGAAGAAAAGTAATTTAGCAGTTTTTAATGCTTTTCTGTAGGATATGTTACTTTCCCGCCAAGCAATACGAAATACCTCTAGTTTTGTTTTCCTTCAGCTGCACTCCATTTTTCGGGCTGCTCTCTTTAGGGTGCGAGGATGCTCATTATACCATGGTGTCAGACTGTTTTCCTTAACCTTCCTTAAGCGTAAAGGAGCAACTTTATTTAAAGTGCTAGAAAAGAGAGAGTCCATAGTTTCTGTTACATCAAGTGGTTCTGAGGTTTTGGATATGCTAAGGAATTTGGATACATCAGGAAGATAACTTAAGAAGCAGTCTTTTGTGTTAGAAGTGATGGTTCTTCCATACTTGTAACAAGAAGTAGGATTTACAATTTTGGCTATATGAAGTTTGCACAGAACTAAATAATGATCTGAGATATCATCACTTGGCTGAATAATTTCAACACCATCAACATCAATTCCATGTGACAGTATTAAATCTAGAGTATGATTTCGACAATGAGTAGGTCCTGAAACGTGTTGTCTAACACCAATAGAGTTCAGAATGTCTATAAATGCTGATCCCAATGCATCTTTTTCATTATCAACATGGATATTAAAATCACCAACTATTAATGCTCCATAGCTGTCTCTAATACATGCAGGTCTGACTCCTGCGTTTGCTTCTGATATCTCATCTGTCATTAATATGAGTTGATGTGTGTATCTCTAAAATTAACTTTAGCTACATTTCTCTAATTATACTGCCAAATCCAATATAGAAATAATAACAAAAGGACTGTTATGTTAATATATATATAAAAATTAGCCTTTTTATTGTGGTTGGGCGATACTACTTTGGTTTTTGAAACGATATGATACTTTTAACCTATGTTACTTTTATATTTGACAGTTTTTAGGAAGTGAAGTGACATTCAGCCAAGTATGGTGACCCATACTCAGAATTTGTGCTCTGCATTTAACCCATCCGAAATGCACACACACAGAGCAGTGAACACACACACACACACACTGTGAGCACACACCCGGAGCAGTGGGCAGCCATTTATGCTGCGGCGCCCGGGGAGCAGTTGGGGGTTCAATGCCTTGCTCAAGGGCACCTAAGTCGTGGTATTGAAGGTGGAGAGAGAACTGTACATGCACTCCACCCAACCACAATTCCTGCCGGCCCGGGACTCGAACTCACAACCTTTCGATTGGGAGTCCGACTCTCTAACCATTAGGCCACGACTTCCCTTAACACTCAACTCCACTTAATTGCAACTAATCAAGTTATATTTTTGTTTACACATGGTTGAAATATGTTTACTGTAGTGGTAAGCATGTAAATCTACAAACACTAGAGTTAAACTGCGGTCACTTTAGTAAAACCATGGTTCATCTTCTCAAGAGACTGTCATTAACAGACTGTCGCATCGCATGCATAAAAAACAACCTTTTTATTCTGAGTGTAAGCTACAATTTATATTAATAACAGAATAGAACAGGAGCAATATGAACTTGTAACATTCAAATTTAAATAAATGTACTGCACAAACTAGGGTACAATTTCAATAGATTTATTGTGAAAGAACTCGAAATATGTTTTTCGGCGTGGCTGTTATTAAGCCTCTCATCAAAAAACCACAGCTTGACCCCAAAGAACTAGTTAATTATAGACCAATCTCGAATCTCCCTTTTCTGTCCAAGATACTAGAAAAGGTGGTATCCTCACAATTATATTCCTTGTTAGAGAAAAATGGTATAGGTGAGGATTTCCAGTCAGGATTTAGACCGTATCATAGTACTGAGACTGCTCTTCTTGGAGTTACAAATGATCTGCTCTTATCATCTGATCGTGGGTGTATCTCTCTATTAGTTTTATTGGATCTTAGTGCTGCGTTTGACACAATTGACCACAACATTCTTTTGCATAGACTTGAACACTTTGTTGGCATTAATGGAAGTGCATTAGCATGGTTTAAATCGTACTTATATGACCGCCATCAGTTCGTAGCAGTGAATGAAGATGTATCCTATCGATCAAAAGTGCAGTATCGAGTACCTCAAGGCTCAGTACTAGGGCCGCTACTCTTCACGCTTTATATGTTACCCTTGGGAGATATCATCAGGAAACATGGTGTTAGCTTTCACTGTTATGCTGATGATACTCAGCTCTATATTTCTTCGCAGCCCGGTGAAACACACCAATTTGAAAAACTAATGGATTGCATAGTCGATATAAAAAACTGGATGACGAGTAATTTCTTACTGCTAAATTCTGAAAAAACAGAGGTGTTAATTATAGGACCTAAAAACTCTGCTTGTAATAACCTTGAACACTGTCTAAGACTTGATGGTTGCTCTGTCAGTTCTTCATCATCAGTTAGGAACCTAGGTGTGCTATTTGATCGCAATCTTTCATTAGAAAGCCACGTTTCTAGCATTTGTAAAACTGCATTTTTCTATCTCAAAAATATATCTAAATTACGGTCTATGCTCTCAATGTCAAATGCAGAAATGTTAATCCATGCTTTTATGACCTCAAGGTTAGATTATTGTAATGCTTTATTGGGTGGTTGTTCTGCACGCTTAGTAAACAAACTACAGCTAGTCCAAAATGCAGCAGCAAGAGTTCTTACTAGAACCAGGAAGTATGACCACATTAGCCCGGTCCTGTCAACACTGCACTGGCTCCCTATCAAGCATCGCATAGATTTTAAAATATTGCTTATTACTTATAAAGCCCTGAATGGTTTAGCACCTCAGTATTTGAATGAGCTCCTTTTACATTATAATCCTCTACGTCCGCTACGTTCTCAAAACTCAGGCAATTTGATAATACCTAGAATATCAAAATCAACTGCAGGCGGCAGATCCTTTTCCTATTTGGCGCCCAAACTCTGGAATAACCTACCTAACATTGTTCGGGAAGCAGACACACTCTTGCAGTTTAAATCTAGATTAAAGACCCATCTCTTTAACCTGGCTTACACATAACATACTAATATGCTTTTATTATCCAAATCCGTTAAAGGATTTTTAGGCTGCATTAATTAGGTAAACCGGAACCGGAAACACTTCCCATAACACCAGATGTACTTGCTACATCATTAGAAGAATGGCATCTACGCTAATATTAGTCTGTTTCTCTCTTATTCCGAGGTCACCGTAGCCACCAGATCCAGTCTGTGTCCAGATCAGAGGGTCACTGCAGTCACCCGGATCCAGTATGTATCCAGACCAGATGGTGGATCAGCACCTAGAAAGGACCTCTACATCCCTGAAAGACAGCGGAGACCAGGACAACTAGAGCCCCAGATACAGATCCCCTGTAAAGACCTTGTCTCAGAGGAGCACCAGGACAAGACCACAGGAAACAGATGATTCTTCTGCACAATCTGACTTTGCTGCAGCCTGGAATTGAACTACTGGTTTCGTCTGGTCAGAGGAGAACTGGCCCCCCAACTGAGTCTGGTTTCTCCCAAGGTTTTTTTCTCCATTCTGTCACCGATGGAGTTTCGGTTCCTTGCCGCTGTCGCCTCTGGCTTGCTTAGTTGGGGACACTTCATCTACAGCGATATCGTTGACTTGATTGCAAATAAATGCACAGACACTATTTAACTGAACAGAGATGACATCACTGAATTCAATGATGAACTGCCTTTAACTATCATTTTTTCATTATTGACACTGTTTTCCTAATGAATGTTGTTCAGTTGCTTTGACGCAATGTATTTTGTTTAAAGCGCTATATAAATAAAGGTGACTTTGAGGTCTGTTGTTCTTGAACATCACTGTGGTGTTGTAGGTCACTCTTGAGAAGCACTGCTCTGTCAGCGAGTGACCGCTCTGTAGATGGAGTCTGTCCTGCATCATGGGTTCAGGAAAACACCTCCCACACCATTACTTGCCAACTTAGGTTATTCATACAATTTAATGCAAATTGTATGCATTATTTTTTGCTTAAAAAATCACTGGTAAACAAAAACACTTTAGTATAGACATTTTATCGATACTCATATAAGGATTGATAGATCTATACTTCAGCTCTACTTTTTAATTGCTATTATTTAGGAAGTCAAGTTTTCCCTCGTTCCACCAGAGATGCTTTATATCACAAACTGGAGCCTTTAACCACATTAAAAAATTGAACTGTATATATCGGAGATAATTACAAGTCATCAGTGTATTCCAGTGCTTTACACTAAACAGCTGTGTGTGCAGATATAAAGGCTTGAGTCTTGTGTAAATAACATTAACATGAGTGACTTAATGAAAGCCAATGACACATTAAGCCTTCACAAGACATGCAGGAACCAAGAGAAGACTGTAATAGTTATTTGTCATGTGACATCTCCATCTAGCATCGAGATCATGATCTAAAGTAATCTGTATTCATCCTTGAGACTCTTTATTACTGGATCGATGACAATACTGAACTCCTAAGAGTCAAAGACTGAACCCTGGAGGGCTTGTGAAACACACATCGGTCATCAGATCAGGTTTAATCTCACTCTGTAGAGATCGGACCAACAACTCTGAAAAATCATTTTATTAAACCTCTGTACAAAACCAGCGAGACATCCATTAAAAGTATTTACAAAGATTTACACTAAAAATACTCGAGCATCAATGAAACATGTAAACTGAAGATCAAGAGATCAATCCTCTTCCTCGTCTTCATCATCAATAATGGGTCTGGACCTGAAACACAGAACACGACTCAGTCCCGACTCAAACCAACACAGCAGACAGGAAGAGGAAGTTGTCCCAGCACTTACTTCCTGGGCACTTTAGCCACGCCGCTGCCACCCGCCTCTTCGTCATCTTCATCATCAGGCACGGGGTGAAGGTTCTCCTTCTCTGGTTTCCGACTGGGGCCACCGAAGAAGTCTCCGATGCCCTTCTGCCACGAGGGAGTGGGCCGCGGACACACGGGGTTACCCCCCGCGTACTTACTCTTAGCTGGAGGAGCACACACACACGTGAACACCAGAACACTCACGTCACTGAAGCTAATACAGCGGTCACTATTAGACACCGATCTATTGATCCCTTCACAGCAGAACTGAGCTGGTTAAAGCTGCTGTGACAGTCTACAGAGATCAGATCGGGTTATCCTTCTCAATCACAAGGTCTTCACCAGCAGGAAAACAACACGACTGATCCGAACTGTAAAACTGACAGAACGCGTCTCATTTACACGACAGACAGGTTTGCGTGTGCGCACTCACCAGGCGTGCCCGACTGCGCGCCGCTGCTGTGCGCGTTCATGGAGCCGGAAGCGCCGAGGGATTTCCGAGGCGCAGAGGCGGCAACAGCTGAAACAAAAACACAGCAAATTATATATCAACAATTAATAAACCCAGCACAACACAACACGAGTCGCGCAGTGAGAAATAAGGTAGTTCCGCTTTCGGAGCGCTTCATCGCGACGCGGATGAAAGTGGCGCCATTTCATTTGGTCTAAATTAAACTCCATTTAAAACAAACATCGCTGGCATTTACTAGCTTTTAGAGTTCAAACAATAATAATGAAACATTCAGCTGGGAAAATACTCCTTAAATAACCCACCGTGTTATATTAATAGTAGTATTAGTGTTTAACTCCGATGATTGCTAGTCAACAAACAACTGCGGTCAATGTTTACGGATTAATATCGTTCATATCGGTAAAAAAAAAGAGTTTCCCCTCACAAACACAGCATACAGTAACTGACTTAACCGTGTGTTGATGTTTGACTCGCGTCAGATTGGCGGGAGATGATGGAGACATAAACAAACGCGCTGCGAATATTTACAACATCGACAGAAAGAGCAGTATGTGATTTCTCTCACCTTTCCTGTACGCGCCGGGAACGCTATCAGCTTTAGTTCGCACCATCGCGCTGTTTTCTGCGAATGAACGCGGGACAGAACGCTCTTCTCAGCAGAACCGAAGAAATAAAAAGAGCGATTCCCGCCGTCTTTTTAAAAAGGAAGCCAGGTCGTGTGACGTAACGGAACGCCGGCCAATGGGTGGGCGCTAATCAGGGACACGTGACTGTGGGTTACGCGCTCTCATGTTACAGGACTGAAACGCTTCCATGGTAACAGTAGTGTCTCGAGGCCTGGACGAGTTCTGAAGTCTGAGACAGTAAACTGTTAACAAACAACGATGAAGTGATGAAGTGTAGGCGATCTCGGTGTGAGACGGGCCCAATGGTCAGAATATATCACAAAAGAATAATTATTAGTAGCAGTTCAGAGTCAAGTATCATGTTTTAATACAAAATAACTATAATCAGTGCTTTATGGAAGTGTGAATGTGTCATAGTCTGAAAACTTTAGCATGATGTGAGAAAAATACTGGAGTCTTATTTTATTAGTGTTCATTTATTTTATTAAACTGGATAAATTTCTGAATTTTAAAATGTCGTAAACATGAACACATCACTCCAATTCTTAGATCCCTTCACTGGTTGCCGATTTCTCAGAGAATAGATTTAAAAATTCTCCTCTTCATTTATAAATCCCTTCATAACATAGCTCCTGTCTATTTATCTGAACTTCTTCATCCTTATACTCCATCTAGAAAACCTACGATCCTGTGACCAGGCTCTGTTGGTGGTCCCTCGCGTTAGGCTAAAGCGTAGAGGGGAGCGTGCATTTGCGGTGGCTGGGCCACGACTCTGGAATACCCTGCCTTTAGAGATCAGACTGGCCCCCTCCTTGTCTATTTTTAAGTCCTTGCTAAAAACTTTTTTATTTTCCTTAGTGTACTGACTACTGTGATATGCTAAATTTTGTAAATGGGTGGTTTTAATTTTTGTCTGGTCTATTTTTCATGTATGTGTAATATTCTTGCTCTTCTGTAAAGCACTTTGGTCAGCCGGGAGGCTGTTGTAAATGCGCTATACAAATAAAATAGAAATTGAAATTGAAATAAATTTACACCTTTATATCTTATGTGGTGTAATGATTTACTTTTGATAAAAACAAAGGTTTATTATTGTATGTTCTTTTGGCATTTCATTTATTGTATACCCTTTATATTCACTTATTGAAAGAACAACAGCAGCAGAATGGTGTAACATTTATTTGAAATGTATTTGGTGCTTCAATTAAACGATGATATGGACTAGTGTCTGTGAATATTAATCCACAGAAACACTGTTTAAATACATATACTGTGTTCTGTGTGTCTCTGTGAGTCACTTCATGAGCATTTGACCGTTTCATTTCAGCAAAACTAGACTCATTCAATATACACACAGAAACTTAAAGCTATCGGAATCAAGGCAATCCGTCAAAAAAGTTTGGATATCTTGAAGCCACTGTGCCAGAAATACATTACTACTGTTTGATGGGATGCACACGCAACTACTACTACTAATAAAATTATTAAAACTTTATTTTACTTAAAGGAATAATCACACAAGTTAGTAAGTGAGTTTATGTAGCACATTTTTATACAACAAAGTGTTGACCAAAGTGCTGTAAAAAATCAACAGTTTGAAAACACATCCAACCATAACACACAAACAGCACAACTAAAAAAACAGAACTATACCTCCACACTGCTGGCCCAAACACTACAGAAACTGAGACTTCAGGCCATTCTGTTGGAGTTGGAGCATGTCTAATATGATCTGCAAAGGCCTGATCGCCCCTCCGTTTAGAGACTTATAAACAAAACCTAATAACTTAAGATCAATGCTAAACCCCAGCGTAGTGAAGACAGAACAGA
>NC_081797.1:50000-97500 GCF_963082965.1 Carassius carassius
AGCATATAATTAAAATATATTTTGACTGGAAATCTGTCTGCAGGCGGTCACCTGAACCCCGCCGTTTCTCTGGCCATGGTCATCCTGGGGAAGCTGAAGATCTGGAAGTTTCCCATCTACGTTATGGCGCAGATGTTGGGTGCATTTGTGGGAGCGGCTGCAGTCTTTGGATTGTATTACGGTGAGTTTGAGGAATCCAGAAGTTTCCTGCATGCTCGAGGCTTGTGATTAAGGTTTGTGTGTGTGTGTTCAGATGCCTTCATGGACTTCACCAATGGGATCCTGTCAGTCACAGGAATTAACGCCACAGGACACATCTTTGCCTCATACCCAGGCAGACACCTGACAGTCCTGGGCGGTTTCGTGGATCAGGTCAGTCTGTGTGTACATCACTGAACTGAAAACACTGAAACAGCCCAGACTGATGCCACTTGACTAATGCACATCGATCGACTGATCATTTCCAAGCAGAAACACCCCAATTCAGATGTGAACCCATGAACTAATTCATCTCCTTCTGTCCCAAATAAACATGTCATGCTTTGGATTGCTCAACAAACAACTAATGCCTAAATTTAAGATTAATGTATTTGAATTGCATATAAAATTTTAATTATACACTTTTAACATGAACAAACTGACATCTTAATGTTAAGCATACATAAATAAAATATATATTCACTAAATGTATACAAAAAAAAACACCAAAAAAGGCTTGCTAATCAATTTAAATAATTAAATATGAACTGCACCATGATTTTTTGAGTGCAGAAATCTGACCATTTTCATTGATGTATGTCTGACGAATATGCATCATATTAATTTCATTTTTATGTTATTATCTATTTTTATGTTGAATAGAAATTTTATATAAAATTCAAATACATCTTAAATTTAGGTCTAAATATTTTGCATATGCATGGTGGATCTGAATAATAATAATAAAAATCAGAACAACATTCTACTTTCAATTATTTCCTAAATATCCCAGGAGTCTAGAGGAATGACAAGCTCAGCTGAAGTTCAGGTTTAGGTCAGGTTAGGTTTAGACTCACATAGACAGACCTTCAGACTGATGGCTAAAGATGGCTTTCTTTTTTCATGAAGGGTTTAGCATCACAGCATTTTTTTTTCCAGGCAGAACGTTAAATCATGGAAATCCTGTATAATCTAAACAATCTGATGTTGATTTTGAAACTACTGTAGAGTTTTCCATTTTTGTGTGCCATACGTATAAGATGTTGAGCCAGGGGTTCGTGGGCATGACGTCTGAGGCTGAGACTAGGTTAGGTTAGTGACCGCTGATTACTCGATCTCTGTCTGTCCATAAGGTGGTGGGGACAGGAATGCTGGTCCTGTGTATTCTAGCGGTTTTGGACGGCAGGAACATTGGTGCTCCTCGAGGTGTGGAGCCACTGGCTGTGGGTCTGATCCTGCTGGGCATCAGTGTTTCTATGGGGCTGAACTGTGGTTACCCTCTGAACCCCGCCAGAGATCTGGGCCCTCGCCTCTTTACTGCCGCTGCTGGATGGGGCATGGAGGTGTTCAGGTATGAGTTATCAGGTGTTCAGGTGTGAGTGTGATCAGGTGTGAGTGTGTTCAGGTGTGAGTGTGATCAGGTGTGAGTGTGATCAGGTGTGAGTGTGATCAGGAGTGAGTGTGTTCAGGTGTGAGAGTGTTCAGGTGGGAGTGTGTTCAGGTGTGAGAGTGTTCAGGTGGGAGTGTGATTAGGTGAGAGTGTGATTAGGTGTGAGTATGATCAGGTGTGAGAGTGATCAGGTGTGAGTGTGTTCAGGTGTGAGTGTGATCAGGTGTGAGTGTGATCAGGTGTGAGTGTGATCAGGAGTGAGTGTGTTCAGGTGGGAGTGTGTTCAGGTGGGAGTGTGTTCAGGTGTGAGTGTGTTCAGGTGTGAGAGTGTTCAGGTGGGAGTGTGATTAGGTGAGAGTGTGATTAGATGTGAGTGTGATCAGGTGTGAGTATGATCAGGTGTGAGAGTGATCAGGTGTGAGTGTGTTCAGGTGTGAGTGTGATCAGGTGTGAGTGTGTTCAGGTGTGAGTGTGTTCAGGTGTGAGAGTGTTCAGGTGTGAGTGTGATTAGGTGTGAGTGTGATCAGGTGTGAGAGTGTTCAGGTGTGAGAGTGTTCAGGTGTGAGAGTGATTAGGTGTGAGTGTGATCAGGTGTGAGTGTGATTAGGTGTGAGTGTGATCAGGTGTGAGAGTGTTCAGGTGTGAGTGTGATCAGGTGTGAGTGTGATCAGGAGTGAGTGTGTTCAGGTGGGAGTGTGTTCAGGTGTGAGTGTGTTCAGGTGTGAGAGTGTTCAGGTGGGAGTGTGATTAGGTGAGAGTGTGATTAGGTGTGAGTGTGATCAGGTGTGAGTATGATCAGGTGTGAGAGTGATCAGGTGTGAGTGTGTTCAGGTGTGAGTGTGATCAGGTGTGAGTGTGTTCAGGTGTGAGTGTGTTCAGGTGTGAGAGTGTTCAGGTGTGAGTGTGATTAGGTGTGAGTGTGATCAGGTGTGAGAGTGTTCAGGTGTGAGAGTGTTCAGGTGTGAGTGTGATTAGGTGTGAGTGTGATCAGGTGTGAGAGTGATTAGGTGTGAGTGTGTTCAGGTGTGAGAGTGTTCAGGTGTGAGTGTGATGAGGTGTGAGTATGATCAGGTGTGAGAGTGATTAGGTGTGAGTGTGATCAGGTGTGAGTGTGATCAGGTGTGAGTGTGATTAGGTGTGAGTGTGATAAGGTGTGAGAGTGTTCAGGTGTGAGTGTGATTAGGTGTGAGTGTGATCAGGTGTGAGAGTGATCAGGTGTGAGTATGATCAGGTGTGAGAGTGATCAGGTGTGAGAGTGATCAGGTGTGAGTGTGATTAGGTGTGAGTGTGATCAGGTGTGAGTGTGATCAGGTGTGAGAGTGTTCAGGTGTGAGTGTGATCAGGTGTGAGAGTGTTCAGGTGTGAGTGTGATTAGGTGTGAGTGTGATCAGGTGTGAGAGTTTTCAGGTGTGAGTGTGATTAGGTGTGAGTGTGATCAGGTGTGAGAGTGATCAGGTGCGAGAGTGATCAGGTGTGAGTGTGATTAGGTGTGAGTGTGATTAGGTGTGAGTGTGATCAGGTGTGAGAGTGTTCAGGTGTGAGTGTGATCAGGTGTGAGTGTGATCAGGTGTGAGAGTGATTAGGTGTGAGTGTGATCAGGTGTGAGTGTGTTCAGGTATGAGAGTGTTCAGGTGTGAGTGTGATTAGGTGTGAGTGTGATCAGGTGTGAGATTGATTAGGTGTGAGTGTGATCAGGTGTGAGTGTGTTCAGGTATGAGAGTGTTCAGGTGTGAGTGTGATTAGGTGTGAGTGTGATCAGGTGTGAGAGTGATTAGGTGTGAGTGTGATCAGGTGTGAGTGTGTTCAGGTATGAGAGTGTTCAGGTGTGAGTGTGATTAGGTGTGAGTGTGATCAGGTGTGAGATTGATTAGGTGTGAGTGTGTTCAGGTGTGAGTATGATCAGGTGTGAGTGTGATCAGGTGTGAGTGTGATCAGGTGTGAGAGTGATCAGGTGTGAGTATAATCAGGTGTGAGAGTGATCAGGTGTGAGTGTGATCAGGTGTGAGAGTGATCAGGTGTGAGTATAATCAGGTGTGAGTGTGATCAGGTGTGAGTGTGATCAGGTGTGAGAGTGATCAGGTGTGAGTATAATCAGGTGTGAGAGTGATCAGGTGTGAGTGTGTTCAGGTGTGAGTGTGATCGGTTATGTGTGATTAGGAGTTCCGGATCGAGTGTGTTCAGGTAATGAATCAGATATATCACGGTAATGAATATGCACAATATTGCTATCGTGGGCACTTCTAAATACTGTGTATAATTATATATTACAAATTATTCAGAATTTGGAATGTATTTTAAGAATACTATTTCCTTCAACTGGTCAAAATGCACAACACTGCTGTATGCTGCTTGAAAGACGTGTGTGCCACTCTGATGTAAACAAACAGGCATGATAAGCAAAGAGGGAACACGTAACAGACACGCTGAATGAAAGCACATTCACCCTCTGACAACAGATGGCGCTAAACTGCAGAAAATGCAGCTGTTACTCTGGAAACCCCATAAATAAAGCAGCTGTGCTACTTTCTAAAATATAATAATTAAATAATTTTAAATAGCCATTCAGATTTGTGGATTTGCTATAGTGTTCATTACAGCGACCAAATACATAAATATTTAGACTTAATATGCTATTTATTTTCAAAGTTTTTTTTCATGTTAATCTGGACTACAACAGCCCTAGATATTGTCTGAAAGTGTTTTGATTCTTTATTGTTCGTTCACACTTTACATTAGGGCTTCATCAACACCTCAGTGCAGCTGTGATTTAAAGTTTAGTTTAAAGATTAATTATTGTGCATCTATAGCACTCCACACTGTCATTAAAACAGCATGCCACAAAAAAGTGTTCAAGCACATCCACTAAATATGTTTAAATTCATATAATTTTTGTTTAACTTCTGCCTAATGACTTTATGTATTTTCAGTGCTTATCTCCATGAATGAGGGTGGAATATTTAATGTAAATGTGTATATTGAAATGAAAGCAGATTTTAAAATCGTTCCTTACTTCATTACTTTTCTCAAGCCAGGAAAAAGAATGTGCACACGTCCGTAAGATGCGTGAATAATTACACCAGATATTTTAAAAATCATGATATGTGCGTACAAAATTGCATACACTATTTCAAATGCCTATTTTGTATGTATGCAACGTATATAAATGAGAGCCCTGGTAAGAACTCTAGCCGCTGAATTTTTGACTACTTGTAGCTTGTTTATTAAAGATGTAGGAAAACCACTTAGCAGTGCATTACAATAGTCGAGCCTAGATGTCATGAATGCATGAACTAGCTTTTCTGCATCAGGAACATGTAACATGATTCGTAGCTCAGTAATGTGTCTAAGATGGAAGAATGATGTTTTGTTACATGGGAAATATGATTTTCACGTTGCTGTCTAATGTAACTAACTGAAGTGGAAGTGACAGTACACCCATTTCAATGCAAACTGTAATTTAAGATATTATGTGTACTGTTTTTTTTTTTGGTCCAATAAGGAATAATATCTTATCCAGATTTATTTTACATAATTTAGTTATTGTAGGTAATTTAGATGTTTCATCTGGTATTTTTTAAATATATAGTTAATATATCATCAGCATAACAATGGAAACTAATCCAATCTTTTCTAATATTACCAAGGGGCAGCATGTATATTGAAAATAGCAGAGGGCCTAAGACAGATCCTTGCAGCACTCCATACTTTACTGGTATTAATTGAGGTGATTCTCAGTTTCAGTAGACAAAGTCGTAACATTTAGACTGGTATATTCTAAACCATCTTAAAGCCTATTATGATGACTCAGCTATATGGTATGATAATTTGGTGATACATTGTGATGATTTGGTGATAGATGATGATTTGCTGATATATTGTGATAATTAGGTGATACATTATGATTCAGTGATATATTATGATTATTCTGATACTACTATGATTCAGTAAAACATTATGCTGTTGATAATTCAGTGGTATTTTATGACAGTTTGATGATTTGATGATATATTATGATGACTATTTTTATCTTTTTTTCTATTATATTTGACCTTTGCTTTTTTCTTATTATTGTATTACTGACAGTTTAAATATATAAAATAATTTTTGTGGACTTTAGTTTTTACTAATATGAGTTACCCTAGTATTCTGCTGTGGAATTGAAAATAGTGAAAAAAAATTCTGTTTTCTAAAATGTAGAAAATATGCTGAAAATATATATTTGATATATATCGCTATCTTTAAATTAATTACTTGTATAATGTTTTGTTTATGTGGCCCACTAATAATAGTTTTAAATAGTCAAGATTACAATACTGACCAAAATAATTCTTAGAATTTCTGCCATAATTGAGCAGCTCTATGTGATATGATGATTTGATGACGCATTATGATGTTTCAGTGATTATATTCTGATGATATATTGTAATGATTCAGTGTTATATTATGATGATTTGGTGATATATTATGATGGTTCAGCGATATATTGTGTTAATTTGGTGATGAATTGGTGTGTGTGTGTGTGTTATGCAGCACTGCAGATTACTGGTGGTGGATACCTGTCGCTGGGCCTTTGGTAGGGGGCATCGCTGGTGCTGTGATCTACTTCCTGTTAATCGAGCTTCATCACACCAACCACAACGAAAAACCTCACGAAGAACCTGAGGAAGAGGAGGATGAGGAGGAAGATGAGGACAACAGCCTGAAAGACAAATACGAGATGATCAACATGAGCTAGAAACCTGAGATCATGAGAATTCCTGTCATGAAATAAAGCCAGTAAACCCATTTCCAGACGCTGTTTACATGAGTAAACACATCAGTGACACCAGCAGACCTCCATCCAACTTCACAGCTCAGACAATGTATTAAATGATTCATGTAAGTGTTTTAACTAAATACAAGCTTCAAATCTGTAAACCCATCTTTCCCATAATCCCCCATTGCACATAACATTAGATTGTATTTTGCTGATGGTTAATATTATATTATACTGAACCCAAAGCACTCAATTCAATGGCTTTTATAACTTTAAAGTGATGGAAACACATCAAGGTCCTGTTCACTCTTCAGAACTCTTCAGATTAAGCAAGAATCACCAAACAGAAGCGCACTGATAACACTGATCATGAAACGGCCTTGTCTGAGCACGGAATGGTTCATGGCAAAGATTTGCATTTGTCTACGAAAGATTTTCCACTAGATCAGAGTTTTTAAATGTAAGTTTTATTTGACCTTGTTGTCATTTATATATTGTCTGTTATGTTTATGTGTTTGTAGATCATGCTTCTTTTATTGACTTGTTTTTGAAAGTCTTTCATAAAAAGTAGATCTTTTGTAATGATGAAATCCTGCGACTTCAACTGTATATTTGTGTTTTTTTGCTGAAATAAACTGAACTTTTGCTGAACTTTTGCAGCAGATTTGTTTTCCTTACAAACAGATGTTTGAATGTGTATGTTTTGTTCATGTCTGGACAGATCTGCTGCTGTCTTCTGAGTGCGAACAACAGATGAAGACAATCATCTCCATAAACACTGAAGAAAATGTCATGTTATGTCATTACAGGTCGATCTGGCTCTTTAAATTCAGTTTGTTTGTCTCTTTAATTATTGTATAGCTTATTGTCAATGATTTTGTTTGTTAGTTTTAGTTTTCCAGTTAACTTCAGTTTTCATTTTTATATTAGTCTTTTTATTTCTAGATCATTTAACAGATGCACTGTAGACATGACACATGACTAATCCAGATTACACAGGTCTACATGGTGTAAAGCTGTACTGCTAGTTTAGTAAAACCAACCAAGAAGAACAAATGTGTTTGATTTAATTGTGCTTTATGAAGGGCCCGCCTCTGATGTGGTGATGACCAATCATAGTGTGCAATGTTATCATGGCATCCCAGATGATCAGAATCAGAATCAGAATCAGAATGAGCTTTATTGCCAGGTATGTTCACACATACGAGGAATTTGTTTCCGTGACAGAGCTCCGCAGTGCAACATAACAGCGACAGAACAAAAAACACAATAAGGAATAAAAAATACAAAAAAATACAAATAGGTGGGTAAGGATTGACAATATACAAATTGACAATGTATGGCAGGTATATTAAAATGAGCATTTATGTATGTACATGTATATTATGTGGAAAAATTTTAACTGTACGCTAAGTATGTGTGTTGGATAAATAAGTGTATGTGTATATAAATATAAATATAAGTAGTGTATTGTGTTCCATGTATGTACATGTATATTATGTGCAAAAGATTTACGTGTACGCTAAGTATGTGTGTTGGATAAAAAGAGTAGTGTATATAAATATAAATAGTGTAGTGTGTCCCACAGTTATTATCAGCTGTTCATGAGATGGATTGCCTGAGGGAAGAAACTGTTCCTGTGTCTGGTCGTTCTGGTGCTCAGTGCTCTGTAGCGTCGACCAGATGGCAACAGTTCAAAGAGGGAGTGTGCTGGATGTGAGGGGTCCAGAGTGATTTTAACAGCCCTTTTGCTCACTCTGGATAAGTACAGTTCTTGAATAGATGGGAGGGTTGTACCGATAATTCGCTCAGCAGTCCGCACTACCCTCTGTAGTCTTCTGAGGTCAGATTTAGAAGCTGAGCTGAACCAGACAGTTACTGAAGTGCAGAGGATGGATTCGATGATGGTGGAGTAGAACTGTTTCAGCAGATCCTGTGGCAGGTTAAACTTCCTCAGCTGGCGAAGGAAGTACAACCTCTGCTGGGCCTTTTTCACAATGGAGTCAATGTGAATGTCCCACTTCAGGTCCTGAGAGATAGTGGTGCCCAGGAACCTGAATGACTCCACTGCAGTCACAGTGCTGTTCATGATGGTGAGTGGGGGGAGTGCAGGGGGGTTTCTCCTGAAGTCCACAGTCATCTCCACTGTTTTGAGCGTGTTAAGCTCCAGGTTGTTGAGACTGCACCAGACAGCCAGCTCTTTAACCTCCTGTCTGTAAGCAGACTCGTCACCGTCCTGAATGAGGCCGATGAGTGTGGTGTCATCTGCAAACTTCAGGAGCTTGACAGAGGGGTCCTTAGATGTGCAATCATTAGTGTACAGGGAGAAGAGCAGTGGGGAGAGAACGCAGCCCTGGGGAGCTCCGGTGCTGATTGTACGGGTGCTGGATGTGTATTTTCCCAGCCTCACTAGCTGCTGCCTGTCTGTCAGGAAGCTGTTGATCCACTGACAGACGGAGGTGGGCACGGAGAGCTGAGTTAGTTTGGGCAGGAGGACGTTTGGCATGATCGTGTTAAAAGCCGAGCTGAAGTCCACAAACAGGATCCTCACATAGGTCCCCGGTCTGTCTAGGTGTTGCAGAACATAATGCAGTCCGATGTTTACTGCATCGTCCACAGACCTGTTTGCTCTGTAGGCAAACTGAAGAGGATCCAGCAAGGGTCCAGTGATGTCTTTCAGGTGGGCCAGCACCAGTTTTTCAAATGACTTCATGACTACGGATGTTAAAGCCACAGGCCTGTAGTCATTTAGTCCTGTAATTTTGGATTTCTTTGGGATGGGGATGATGGTGGAGCGTTTGAAGCATGAAGGGACTTCGCACAGCTCCAGCGATCTGTTGAAGATCTTTGTGAAGATGGGGGCCAGCTGGTTAGCACAGGATTTCAGACAGGCTGGTGTAACACAATCTGGGCCTGGTGCTTTTTTCCTTTTCTGCTTCCTGAAGACCTGGCGCACCGCATCCTCGCTGATCTGTATTGCAGGTGTGGGGGAGAGGGGGGATGCAGGAGGTGTGAATGGTGAGAGTGCTTGATTGGAGAGGTGTTCCGGGTGGGTTGCAGGAGTTGTGAGTGGTGTGAACAGTTGTTTGGAGAGGCATTCAGGGTTGGTTGCAGGAGGTGTGAATGGTGAGAGTGCTTGATTGGAGAGGTGTTCAGGATGGGTTGCAGGAGTTGTTAATGGTGTGGACGGTTGTTTGGAGAGGCATTCAGGATGGGTTGCAGGAGTTGTTAATGGTGTGGACGGTTGTTTGGAGAGGCATTCAGGGTTGGTTGCAGGAGCTGTGAATGGTGTGAACGTTTGTTTGGAGAGGCATTCAGGGTTGGTTGCAGGAGTTGTTATTGGTGTGAACGGTTGTGTGGAGAGGTGTTCAGGGCAGGTGATGGGTGTTCTTTCAAACCTGCAGTAAAACTCGTTCAGATCGTCTGCCAGTCGTTGATTCTCCACAGTGCTGGGGGGTGGTGTCTTGTAATTGGTGATCTTCTTTAGGCTTTTCCACACTGATGCTGAGTCGTTCGAAGTGAACTGAGTCCTTATTTTTTCAGAATAATTCCTCTTTGCCACTTTGATCTCCTTTTCCAGTGTGTATTTAGCCTGTTTATACAAGACATTGTCCCCCTTCACGTAAGCATCATCTTTGGCCTGACGGAGCTGTCTGAGTTTTGCAGTGAACCACGGTTTGTCATTGTTGTAATTTAGTTGAGTCTTGGTAGGAATACACATATCCTCACAGAAACTGATATATGATTTTACGGTCTCTGTGAGTTCATCCAGATCGGTGGCAGCAGCTTCAAAAACACTCCAATCAGTGAGGTCAAAACAAGATTGTAAATCCTGCTCTGCTTCATTAGTCCATCTTTTTACAGTCCTTAATACAGGTTTAGCCGATTTTAGTTTCTGCCTGTAGGTCGGTATAAGATGAACCAGAAGGTGATCAGAACGTCCCAAAGCTGCTCGTGGAACAGAGTGAAATGCATCCTTTATTGTTGTGTAACAGTGATCCAATATATTACTGTCTCTGGTGGGACAGCTAACATGCTGTCTGTATTTTGGCAGTTCACGGGAGAGATTGGCTTTATTAAAGTCCCCAAGAATGATTAAAACAGAGTCTGGGTGTTGTTGTTCTGTCTCTGTGATCTGCTCAGCGAGTTTCTGTAAAGCTGAGCTCACGTGCGCTTGCGGAGGGATGTAAACACTAACCAGAATGAACGAATGAATCTCCCGCGGCGAATAGAACGGCTTGCAGTTAATGAAGAGCGTTTCGAGATTTGAGCAGCACGTCTTCTTTAACACAGTTACATCTGTACACCACCGTTCATTGATGTAAAAGCATGTCCCGCCGCCGCGCGATTTCCCCGTTGATTCTGCGTCGCGATCCGCTCTAAACAGCTGAAAGTCCGGCAGATGGAGCGCGCTGACCGGTATGGTGTCATTCAGCCAAGTTTCCGTGAAACACAGAGCAGCAGAGTGAGAGAAATCTTTATTTGTCAGAGAGAGCAGAAGCAGTTCGTCCGTTTTGTTGGGTAGAGAGCGGAGATTTGCCAGGTGGATGCTAGGCAACGGCGTTCGAAATCCGCATTCTCTGAGTCTCACGAGCGCGCCAGCTCTTTTTCCCCGTCTGCGCGTCCTCTTGAAGCGTGTGATCAGCGCAGCTGCTCCGCCGACAAGAATGTCCAGCAAAACATCAGAATAGTCGAAAACCGGTGAAATATCGGGAGATGTGTGTTGCCGAATATCCAGCAATTCCTCCCTGGTGAAACTGATTGCAGGAATATAACTAAAGACAGGACAAACTAACAAAAACACAAAAACAACTGCAGAGCACGTCACGGAGGCAGCCATCCTGTATCGGCGCCACTATGATCAATAACATGCTGCACACCTGAGCATGCCACAGCTGAATATACAGTATGTGTATGTATATATATATATATACAGCCTATTCAAGTTTTAAAGCGATGTATGACAGTTATGGTTAGTGTTACTTTTAGTAATCTTTTTAGTATAATCCTAAAATGCTCATTTTTTTTAGGAGTAGAATTTCTAGTTCGGTTTCAGATGACTTTAATAAGTGTGATACATATTAAATGTTGCTTTCACTTTCAGCTTACTGGAAGTCTCTGTTCGGAACAAGTGCTGGCTTGATCTCAGTTGACAGATATGATCTATTTCCAATAAAACAATGAATCAGACATTCATCCTGAACCCGATCAGAGTGAAAAGAACTATTGAGAATAACATCTGAGATGTTATTCTTCTGAAGGAGATCTCATGCAGGAGAAGTATTTGTCCAACTAATGGAGATCAAGTAAAACTGCAGAATGTTTTTAGTGGTAGTTTTATCATTCCAGTTAAACCACTGTACTTTCCCTCTTCAAACAGTGCTGAAGCCAGCAGCCAATCGGAGCAGAGAGTCTTTCAGGCTCCGCCCCGCTCTCTCTCTCTCTCTTCAGTCAGACTCTCGTCCTCGAGGAGCAGAAGAGCAGATCCACAGCAGAAACTCCTGAACCCTCCAGAAGATCATGAGAGTCCTGAGAGCTTTACTCCTCATGAGTGCTGTCACAGTGTCTGTCAGAGGAGATACTAACTTTACAGGTAAGAGCATGCGTTCTGATCCACCAGCCGGTTAAAGCATGCCATGGAGCTCGTATTTTAGACTGACACAGCAAACTTCACTGTCTAATTGCATGTTCTCAGAGAAGCTCTTTGAACGTTTGCCACAGAAAGTCCTGAAAGCCGCAGGATATAGCATGACGGGATGGGGCTTCGTGCTCTGAAATTACACATCTGGGTTTAATTTTTAGCAGAGACTCCTCCAGTAAAGACGGTGCTAAAGTCCAGCTTCCATCTGTATCATGAGGGCAGTGTGTTTGAGGAGACCTGCGCCGTGGTCCCGTTCCGGTCAAAAACCCTCCACAGATGTGCTTACAACCACAGTGACCCACTGGTGCTAATTATACACGGCTGGACGGTGAGAGAAACAACACAGAACATGCTTTATGTGGCTCTTAAGAAGTCTCAATTCACCCCTCCACAAATTAAGATCTCAATTGAGAGCATAAACTCTTAAATTTATAAAGTTACGTCATTCAATTTTGCATGCACTGCATAGAATGAATATCTTCCTCAGTGTTTTTTTCTTGTTTTAGAATACAAATATCTAAGAATCCTAAAACCAAGAAACATTTACAAGAACAAGATTAACACAAATAACAAGAACAACAGGGCCCTTAGGGCTTGGGCCCTAAATATCTGTCAGTAGGGAATGAAGACTGTTTCTGATTCCTCTGGCAGATATTTGCATATTTGTAATGCAGTGTGATCAGAAGAAACAGTAGAAGATATTCCAGTATTTTAGCATTTGGGAACAGAGAAATTCAAGACTTAAGATGTTTTCATAAAATGCTTTAAATCTAAAGGAAATTAGTTAGAAGTTGAATTCTTAAACTTTGAGGTGTTGCTTATACAACTCATTAAGTTGACTCAGATTTATGTAGTGTTCCATTTGATGTTCCATCTCTATTTTTTTTTGAAAATGTCTTCAATAAACATAAATCTACCTTCATAAAGCCTGCACAGTGAGAGCAGCACTTTTATGAAGGTTCCTCCTATAGAAACCAATCTGTTTAATGCTCACAGAGCTGTTTCTCAAGTAAAATGGGATCATATCTGTGTTTACTTCCTGTTAGACAGTGTATATCGCTGCTTTACAACTCAGTTCATGAGTCAATAAACATGTAGAGCAGACAGGAAGTTCCTCCAGACGGAGGAAATGGACAAACACTGAGTGTTGGCTTTGTTTTGCTGCATGATTGAGTGTGAGTGACGTCAGCTTTTCCTGCTGCTCTCAGATGAATGGACGCATGGAGCCCTGGATCTTCAATCTGGCTTCTGCACTGAAGGTCCGGCTTGAGCGGGTCAATGTGTTCATCAGTGATTGGAGGAAGCTGGCACTTCAGCCGTATCCAGTCGCAGCCAAGAATAGCAGACAGGTGGGGCGGGACGTGGCCACGCTGCTCAAATGGCTAGAGGTAATGAGGGACTTCAGCGAAAACATTTGTTAAACCAAATCCAGAATAAATCTTATTTCTGGGGTTCTCCGAAGGGGAAGTCATCATAGTTGGGTAAACCTGGGGCAAGGTCAAGCTCAAACCGGTGTGCACCATTTTGCTACGGTTTCCGGTTTGAATGACATGTTTCTTGCAAACGGTGTACAGTGTGATTTGAAATGTTTTTCTCTTGTTTGGTGGTGTGTCAAACATGTCAGCCCAATCAGCAGCAACATAAGAATACTATAGATATTTATATATTCTGCTATTGCATTATAGAAAAAGCTAAAAAAAAAAAAACTAAAATAATGTTCATTATTATGAAAAATGCACAAAATACTAATTTAATATTAGAATAACATGTATGGAAATCAAAGGCATACATCTAAACAAGTTGTGTTCAAAAGTTGAGGTTGACATCTCAAAAAATTAGTTTTTCAGATTCAAAGTTTTCCCTAAATTTAGCTCCCATTTTTGATGGCAAACAATCCAGTGTGACGAATTTGTTTCAGGACCATCCAAAGTTTTTGAATCATGTCAATGTCTTTTTTATACATTGGGAATGCCAAAACCTTTACCAGGTTTCGGACCATTCTGATGAAGTAAAAAAAAAAAAATATATATATTAATTCTTCAGTCAAAAGTGGCTGAACAAGGTTAAATAAAAATGTTTAGAATGTCAAGCGAACATTCCATTGTATCATTTTGAAAACATTTGAAAGTTACTTGAAATTATGAAATGTCTTGGTTACGTATGTAACCCTCGGTCCCTGAAGGAGGGAACGGAGACGTTACGAATGGGATCTCGCCCGAGAGCCCAATCACCTTCGAGTGGTACAAAACGAGCCAATGGTAAACAAAATACCTTGGTCTGCTGGATTTGCATCGCAAGCTCTGCCCCGCAGAGCGGGTATATAAGGAGCAACGCGAGCAACTCGCATTCAAGTCTTCGCTGAGGAGCCGAGCCAGTGAACCGGCCGTTCAGAGGAACAGCGATGTGGCAAGGGGACGTAACGTCTCCGTTCACACCAACACCAGTGACTCTTGCTTGTAGCACCCCGGTGAAAGCAGCAAGCGATGTACTCGGCTCCTCAGCGAAGACTTGAATGCGAGTTGCTCACGTTGCTCCTTATATACCCGCTCTGCGGGGCAGAGCTTGCGATGCAAATCCCGCAGACCAAGGTACTTTGTGTACCATTGGCTCGTTTTGTACCACTCAAAGGTGATTGGGCTCTCGGGCGAGATCCCATTCGTAACGTCGAACGTGACCAACTTAAAGGGAACAAGAAGCTATATTTAAGAAACTTTAGGTGAACAGGCAAACTAAAACGATTCAGAATAAAAATGCTCTGTGAACAATGTACAGTCGTGGCCAAAAGTTTTGAGAATTACATAAATATTGGAAATGGGAAAAGTTGCTGCTTAAGTTTTTATAATAGCAATTTCCATATACTCCAGAATGTTATGAAGAGTGATCAGATGAATTGCATAGTCCTTCTTTGCCATGAAAATTAACTTAATCCCAAAAAAACCTTTCCACTGCATTTAATTGATGTCATTAAAGGACCTGCTGAGATCATTTCAGTAATCGTCTTGTTAACTCAGGTGAGAATGTTGAAGAGCACAAGGCTGGAGATCATTATGTCAGGCTGATTGGGTTAGAATGGCAGACTTGACATGTTAAAAGGAGGGTGATGCTTGAAATCATTGTTCTTCCATTGTTAACCATGGTGACCTGCAAAGAAACGGGTGCAGCCATCATTGCGTTGCATAAAAATGGCTTCACAGGCAAGGATATTGTGGCTACTAAGATTGCACCTAAATCAACAATTTATAGGATCTTCAAGGAAAGAGGTTCAATTCTTGTAAAAAAGGCTTCAGGGCGTCCAAGAAAGTCCAGCAAGCGGCAGGACTCCTAAAGAGGATTGAGCTGCGGGATCTGAGTGCCACCAGTGCAGAGCTTGCTCAGGAATGGCAGCAGGCAGGTGGAAGATGGCCTGGTGTCAAGAAGGGCAGCAAAGAAGCCACTTCTCTCCAAAAAAAACATCAGGGACAGATTGATCTTCTGCAGAAAGTATAGTGAATGGCCTGCTGAGGACTGGGGCAAAGTCATATTCTCCGAAGAAGCCCCTTTCCGATTGTTTGGGGTATCTGGAAAAAGGCTTGTCCGGAGAAGAAAAGGTGAGCGCTACCATCAGTCCTGTGTAAAGTAAAGTAAAGTTTATTTCCAAAGCGCTTTTCACAGATAAAATCACAAAGTGCTGTACACAAGAAAAGTAGAACAAAACAATAAAAATGTATATACATAAGTCAAATCAAAGTGACACTAGTGAAAAAACCCATCAACCAAAAGCTTTCTTAAATAAACAAGTAGGGGTGCTTCGATCACGATCGGCCGATCGTTATGCGCATCTTGTCAGTAAAGCCGGTTCTCTAATCAGCAGTAAATTCCATCAGGTGCGTGATTTCACAAAGAGCAGCTGTTACTACACAGAGCCGTTGTTAACTGAGAAGATGCGCAAATCCACGTTCATTTTCAGCGTTTATTTGCGCATCTTCTCATTTAACAACGGCTCTGTGTAGTAACAGCTGCTCTATGTGAAATCACGCACCTGATGGAATTTACCGCTGATAAGCGAACCGGCTTTATAGACGAGATGCGCATTAACGATCGGCCGATCGTGATCGGAGCACCCCTATAAACAAGTCTTCAAATCTTTTTTAAAAGAGTCAACAGAGTCTGCCAGACGCATAAACAGGGGCAGGGCATTCCACAGTCTGGGGGCAACAGACTGAAAAGACAGGTCCCCTCTGGTCTTATAGCGAGTTTTAGGGACCATAAGCAGGTTCTGGCCAGAGGACCTAAGAGTGCGGCTTGAGGAGTGATATGAGACCTTCTGGGGGCACCAGTTAGAAGTCTAGCAGCAGAATTTTGAACCATTTGCAGTTTGTTCAAGGCTGACTTATTCAAGAAGGTAAAAACAGAGTTGCAATAATCAAGTCTAGTTGATATAAAAGCATGAATAATAATTTCCAGATCCTTCTTTGACAACATTTTGCGTATTTTAGAGATATTCCTAAGGTGATAAACGCAGTTTCGGACAAGCTGTTTTGAGTGTATCTCCAAAGACATGGCCTGGTCAAACACAACCGCCAGGTTTCTGCGGCTGGATTTAACAGAGGAGCCAAGAGAGCCAAGGTGCTGTTTGATCAGTGGGATCTTGTGGTCTGGAGCAAGGATCAGTGTTTCAGTTTTACTTGCATTTATCTGCAGAAAGTTAAAGGCCAGCCAGTCTTTGATGGAGGACACACACTCTAAAAACAGTGATAAACGATGGAACTCAGCATCATTGAAAGAACAGTACAACTCGACATCGTCGGCATAGAGATGATACAAAACATCCTTAAAACAACCTATAATATGACCAAGTGGCAAAATGTAGAGTAAAAACAAAATAGGGCCCAAAACTGACCCTTGTGCCACTCCGCAGGTCAAATTGGTCACATCTGACTGTACATTGTTTATAGCGACATTAAAGGTTCTGTCATGAATATAGGAAGAGAACCACTGGAGGACAGATCCAGATAGTCCCATCTCATTGTGAAGCTGTGAAGCCGTTTGATCAGTATACTGTGATCTACCGTGTCAAAAGCGGAAGTCAAATCAAGAAGTACAAGTACAGTGTAGCGGCCAGTGTCTGCTGCCATCATCACATCACTAAAGACTTTAATAAGAGCTGTTTCAGTGGAGTGCAATTTTCGAAAACCAGATTGAAAAATATCAAACAAGTTGTGCTGCTCCATAAAGGAGGTCAGCTGGCTTGCCACCACTTTTTCCAAAAATTTTTAAATAAATGGAAGTTTTGATATGGGCCTATAGTTATGAGGTTCTGAGGGGTCAAGATTTGGCTTTTTAAGGATCGGGTTTACCACAGCGTGTTTGAAGTAGTTGGGGACTGAGCCAGATGCAAGTGACAGATTAATTATTTTTACCATACAGTGGCCAACAATATCAAACATTTTCAACAATAGGGGGGGTTGGGACAATATCAGCAGGGCTTGAAGACGGTTTCATATTTCCTATTAAGGTCTTCACCTCCTGTAGGCTGACAGGAGTGAAGGACGACCAAGACAACACCATTGAAAATTCAGTAGAACACACAGTGATTATGGGAACTTTAACACTGGCCCTAATGTCTTTTACTTTGTTCACAAAAAACGACAAAAAGTTGTTACAGTCCTCATGAGTGTACACAGGCACAAGAGGAGCTGAAGGTGCAGTTAGATTTTCGATGGTGTCAAACAAGACCTTAGGTTTTTTCTTATCACCTGAAATAAGATTGGAAAAATAAGCCGAGCGAGCCTGCTTTATCAGTTCATTCAGATCCAGTATCATATCTTTTAAATGGAGTCTGTGTACCTCCAATTTAGTTGCTTTCCACAAACGCTCAGTCTTACGAAATTTTCTCCTAAAACTACAAATGTTATCATTCATCCATGGGAGGGCTTTTTTATGTGACCCTGAAATGTTTTTAACAGGCGCTACCATATCCAAAATCGACAGACAGTGGTTGTTGAAACTTTGCACAAATGAATCAACATCATCACAATCAACAAAGGAGCGAGAGTCAAAGGAGGCAGAGAAATCACTAAGTGTTGTCTCACTAATGATGCGTTTTTGTGTTACAACATTGCAGACAGTAGGCATCGTGATAAGTGACAAATTAAAAGATATACAACAATGGTCACTAATTTGAAAATCCTCCACACTCAGTTTATCAATGGTTAGGCCACAAGAGAAGACCAAATCTAATGTGTGACCTTTTTTTTATGGGTGGGGGCAGAAACGTGCTGTACAAAATTAAACGAGTCCATGGTAGTCAACAATTCAGCTGCATTCAAACAAGTGGGATCATCAATATGCAGATTAAAGTCCCCAAGGACTAAAACGCGATCTAGTTTTATGATAGACGTTAAAAACTCAGTGAAATCATCAAGAAATGTGCGTGCAGGACCAGGAGGTCGGTAAACTAAAACACAGTAATAGGAGTGTGTTTTCCCAACCTTACACATCTGCATCTCAAATGAGTCGAACGAAGCTGTGTCCGTCAAGCTGCAGCAGAAAGAGTCCCGAAAGACCAGCGCAAGACCGCCTCCACGTCGCGCGAGCCGAGGAGTCCCAAACACGGAGCAGTCCGGGGGGCATAGTTCTTTAAGATGAAAGTGTTCGTTCTCCCGCTGCCAAGTCTCAGTAATAAACATAAAATCCAAGTTCTCATTAGTGAAATGGTCATTCGAAGTAAAAGCCTTGTTCGCAATGGAGCGCGGGTTGATAAGTGTAATCCTGGTAGTGCGCGTGCATGACAAGGCCTGTCCTGGGGCAGGCTGGATGGCATGATCCATCCGACAGGTAACCGGGCACAGGGCACGCTGTGTCATGCCAACAGTAAAGCATCCTGACACCATTCATGTGTGGGGTTGCTTCTCATCTAAGGGAGTGGGCTCACTCACAATTCTGCCCAAAAACACAGCCATGAATAAAGAATGGTACCAAAACAACCTCCAACAGCAATTTCTTCCAACAATCCAACAACAGTTTGGTGAAGAACAATGCATTTTCCAGCACGATGGAGCACCGTGCCATAAGGCAAAAGTGATAACTAATTGGCTCGGGGACCACAATGTTGAAATTTTGGGTCCGTGGCCTGGAAACTCCCCAGATCTTAATCCCATTGAGAACTTGTGGTCAATCCTCAAGAGGCGGGTGGACAAACAAAAAACAACTAATTCTGACAAACTCCAAGAAGTGATTATGAAAGTATGGGTTGCTATCAGTCAGGATTTGGCCCAGAAGTTGATTGAGAGCATGCCCAGTCGAATTGCAGAGGTCCTGAAAAAGAAGGGCCAACACTGCAAATACTGACTCTTTTATGTAATTGTCGATAAAAGCCTTTGAAACGTATGAAGTGCTTGTAATTAAATTTCAGTACATCACAGAAACAACTGAAACAAAGATCTAAAAGCAGTTTAGCAGCAAACTTTTTGAAAACTAATATTTATGTAATTCTCAAAACTTTTGGCCACGACTGTATAAATAACAATGTAAAACACCATGTCCTAACAATAAGTGATATCAAGATGCACAATAAAAAGTGAAAATCTTTTCTATGTTAATCTTTTTGTCCTAACCAGTCGCTGGAACAACAGCATACAAACTATGAAAATGATAATCTCAGGTACTGATTTTCTGCCCTGTCTTGTTCAAAGTAAAAAGTGTCAAATGTGAGTTTGAATATCATATTGTGTGACATTTATATCCATACTGAAAGCAGCAGTAGATTTAGATTTATTGAAAATAAATTAAAGCAAAAAGTGTGCGTTTAAACGGCAAACCAACAAGTGTATTCCAGTCAGTCAGTGTGTACTTTTAATAGTTAAAAACGAGTACATTATAAATGAGTGCAGTGCGACTCTGAAAGGCTGTGATATTTGTATCTAAGATTGAACCACTTGAGTCCAGATGATACTTCCTCTCTCGACAGGAAGTGGCACAGCTCTCCATGGATGACGTCCATCTGATCGGCTACAGTCTGGGAGCGCATGTGGCCGGATTCGCTGGAAGTCATTTCAGAGGACTGAGGAAAGTAGGCCGTATTACTGGTAAGATGAAGCCATGCACGTGATCAGACAGGATTGAACAGATCTGGATATTTATCTCAGCGTCTGTTACTCTGTCTCAGACGAACATGAACCATAAACATCAGAGCCACAAGCACACCCATGCTAGAAAAGCATTACCTTCAGAATTCATTGGAATACACAGCTGAATGTTTGAAGTCCAATTATATGACCTCTGCTAATGGGAATTAGATTTGTTAAATCACACTATAATTCAGATTTACACAAATCATTCTAAATCAGATCATTTTGTCATATTTCTGTCTCTGTAAACCCATCCAAAATTCCATAATTTAAAATATTTTTTGCAATAAAAACCAATTTATGTAAAAATATAAAACATTATTACAGAACATTATGACCCAGATTGCACAGGTAAATCTCTAAGATGTCTGGTAAAGAGTGCTTCAAATGAAACATATTGTGTCACATAACAGATAAACAAACTAAATTACAGTGTGCCAAACAGAAGCATCATTATGTATTATTGTATCATTATATCTATTAACCCTGAATCATTGTGGATATGTTGAATCTGTTGCTGTGCGTGCGACCAATCACAACATAAGTTAGTACTGTACATGAAGTGTGCGTGGCTAAGTCAATGTGGCAAAAACCATCCCATTATTTGTTCTGGTATTAAAAAAGTAAAAAAAAAAAACAACAAAAACACATAAACAACAGGTGCACACAACATGCAGAATGGAGACATGGTGGAAAGCTGGGAGGTTTTAATTAGCCTTTCGCCGAGCCCCACCCCCCTTAGTTACTGTTGCTACTTCCGACAAACAAATGGTCAAACACGTCCAGCGCGACAGATTGCCATGACGGGAAGAGGTATACCCGTGCGTGTCAGTGACCTTTTTTGGAGTAATACCTCTGCGATATCCTCTGGATCGAGGCAAAAGGGGTTACAGTATGCCGTGGAGGGAAAAAAAGCGAAATCTAAGAAACACCATGACCTGTACCTCAAATGCAACCAGCACAGCCTTGTGTACCAGTCATGCTCTTGCACTGCCGGGAATGTTCTCTTTCGTATGTTATGGTCTATTATTGTCTATTGCGAGTAGCTATTTTTATTATTATCTTGGTGAGTAAAGGTTTTAAAAATGATAACTAAATACTAATTGAGTCTTAAATGCATAATGTAAACATATAGGCTAGCCTATGTAGGCTAATGTTGGCATTATTCTTTTATTAAATTTCAGCTGCTATAGCGAAGCAAATAAGTCTTTATCTTAATTAATTTCGTTATTGCCAAATACCCATCTTAATTTAGAATTTATCTTAATTAAATTTTTTTAATAAAGACTCGTTTTTATTGGTGCGTTGGCCTATTGATAGGCTAAATGAGTCTATACCTAGGGCTATTTAGAGTTCTGAGATGTTACGATGTCACAGAGGACTTATTTTATTTCTTTGTTCAAACTTCCAAGTGGCCTATTACGTTAGTCATGTATAAATTATGTTAAAACATGTATAAATGACTCATTCTTGACAAAAGGCAAAAGAGCTGTGTGCGTGCGTACATTTGAATAATGTCGGGCTGTAAACGGGTTCGGGCTTTTAAAAAGCTATCAATCAAAATGTACTTGTCTGGCTCGGGCCGAAATCTGTCGGGCTCGGGTCCTGTCGGGTCCTGTCGGGCCTAACTTTTAAGGCCCGATTACAGCTCTATTCTAGTGTCCGATTTACAAACGCTGTGGGCGCACCGCTTCACCATCTTGCTTGGAGTCAAAGTTTGTCGGAACTGCCTCACATAGTAACAGTTGATATGATGTGTGATTGGACAATGGCCATTTTGGGGGAGGGGCCGGCGAAAGGCTAATTATACAAATGAATAGGAATTAACATGACTCACATAGGTAGAGAGATGCCTGCATTCTTCCAGAGTCCAGATCATTGGGTTTGGACGAAGCACATGAAGTGTTTGTGTGTTTGCTGAAGGTCTGGATCCGGCCGGGCCGCACTTCGAGGGTCTGCCGGCGTTTGACAGACTGTCTCCGGATGACGCTCAGTTCGTGGACGCTGTCCACACCTTCACCGGCTCCAGCATCATGCCAGGAGTGGGAATAAAGCAGAGCGTCGCTCACGTGGACTTCTACCCCAATGGAGGCTCCTTTCAGCCCGGCTGCAAGATGCTGGACATTTACAGCAACGTCTTCCAGTACGGCCTGCAAGGTACAGCTGGACAAAACATGAACATATTTGATAGGATTCATTTGCATTTATTTATATAAGAGGCCATTCAAACTGGATGTGTTCTTGTGTTTTGGATTAATTGCACAAAATGCAGACATATTTTTAAAAAAGTTTTTAAAAGAGGATTCAGAAGCAGCTGAATGAGGAATATGTCTTTGCGACTGAAGCCTCCAGTGCACAGCAGACTAATTATATCATATATGAACCAAATATAAACTGAATATGAACCATTGTTATATATTAACTAAAACAATTCTTTTTTTACTTAAAATAAAACATTTACATTTTTTTTTAAAATTTATTTTAAGCTAGTTTCATCTAGTTTAACTTGGTAACTAAAATAAATAAAAGTAAAATTAATACAAAACTGTATAATAACTACAGTCGTGGCCAAAAGTTTTGAGAATTACATAAATATTAGTTTTCAAAAAGTTTGCTGCTATACTGCTTTTAGATCTTTGTTTCAGTTGTTATCCTGACTGATAGCAACCCATTCTTTCATAATCACTTCTTGGAGTTTGTGGGTTTTTGTTTGTCCACCCGTCTCTTGAGGATTGACCACAAGTTCTCAATGGGATTAAGATCTGGGGAGTTTCCAGGCCATGGACCCAAAATATGACTTTGCCCCAGTCCTCAGCAGTCCATTCACTATACTTTCTGCAGAAGATCAATCTGTCCCTGATGTTTTTTTGGAGAGAAGTGGCTTCTTTGCTGCCCTTCTTGACACCAGGCCATCTTCCAGAAGTCTTGTCCTCACTGTGTGTGCAGATGCGCTCACACCTTCCTGCTGCCATTCCTGAGCAAGCTCTGCACTGGTGCCACTCCGATCCCGCAGCTGAATCCTCTTTAGGAGATCATCCTGGCACTTGCTGGACTTTCTTGGACGCCCTGAAGCCTTCTTTACAAGAATTGAACCTCTTTCCTTGAAGTTCTTGATGATCCTATAAATTGTTGATTTAGGTGCAATCTTAGTAGCCACAATATCCTTGCCTGTGAAGCCATTTTTATGCAACGCAATGATGGCTGCACGCGTTTCTTTGCAGGTCACCATGGTTAACAATGGAAGAACAATGATTTCAAGCATCACCCTCCTTTTAATATGTCAAGTCTGCCATTCTAACCCAATCAGCCTGACATAATGATCTCCAGCCTTGTGCTCGTCATCATTCTCACCTGAGTTAACAAGACGATTACTGAAATGATCTCAGCAGCTCCTTTAATGACAGCAATGAAATGCAGTGGAAAGGTTTTTTGGGGATTAAGTTAATTTTCATGGCAAAGAAGGACTATGCAATTCATCTGATCACTCTTCATAACATTCTGGAGTATATGCAAATTGCTATTATAAAAACTTAAGCAGCAACTTTTCCAATTTCCAATATTTATGTAATTCTCAAAACTTTTGGCCACGACTGTATATAGACATGGTTGCATTGAAAAAAACAAAAAGTAATAATAATTACAAAAAATAACAACAGAATTACTAAACTGTAACTGAAATTAACATGAATTATATTATATAATATTATATATAAAAAATATTATGGTTATCTTCCCCATTTTCTAGTGCAAATATTTAAAGGTTCTTGAATCATGATTAGCAAAATTATTTATGATATTAAGCAATGTATTATGAAAAAAATATTGAAATGTTGTTCATTTTTTCTTATGAAAAATCTGCCAGTGAGATAAGAACAATAATTTGAATTCAATTATTTTTTTTGCCCTGCTAACAATTATTATTACTTTTTTAAGCAAAAACATACATAAGGTTGATACATTTAGCAAAAAACAAAACTTAATATGTTAAGTCATTTTGGTAATCAAGTGAATATATCTTCAATACAAATAATATTTAGATATTTGTACTGGAAACCAAGTTTACTGCACATGAGATGATGCATTAAGGGAACTGATGAGGCTGACAATTTGATTCATCTGTTTTACACAGTTTGTTCTAATATCTTAGATTCTATCGCTCCTTTTAAAATGAAACAAGTAAAGATAAAATCTTATTGCTGGTTGGATGACAACGCTCACTCTGTAAAGCAGAGAGGAGATGGAAGCATGATCGTCTTACTGTGTCTTGTGACTGTGTCTTGTGCCTGTTTAAGTTTCAGAGCACTGTTAAGTCAGCTAGATCAAAATATTTTTCAGAACTGATTACCACACACTGTCATAGATCTAGGGTTTTATTCTCCACAATAAATTCAGTAATTAATCCGAATTCCCAGTTTTCTAGGGAGCCGTCAGCAGGGCTCTGTGAGAAATGTTTGACTTTTTATGTTGACAAAGTGCCATTCACTTATCTTTTACTTTACAGCTCTCAGACCTGTCTTTGAACTTATGGAATTACATTTGTTTCAATAAAAATGAACTAAACTTTATAAAACTGAATTTAACTTTTTCAGAAATCAACTATCAAAAATATGCCATTACAAAAGAAGAAAAACAAAATGAAAATCAAAAAAATTAAAAAAACTCAGTCGCACAAATTTAACAGGCTCTTCAAATATGCTTCATTCTTTGTTAATGTTTTTCAAAGATGCATTGCCACAGATTTCGCTTACGGTTCGCAGTTTTTCGTTCAGTGTTTTGACACAAACCTCTCGTGGGGGCGGGGTTAACAGTGATCTACTCTGATTGGATAGTGAGCTTTTGATGGACAGGTGCTCTAAAGTACAGACTTCACTCAGTGGCGCGCGCCGCGCATATTGGAAAGCTCTCACGGTAATTTGTATGAATAAATATGTAAATAATATTTGACCTTCGATTGTCTCAGTCTGTAAAGATGAGCTCTTGTCCTTCAAGGCAGCCTGAAGTAAGCTTGTGTTACTGAATGACAATAATAACCCACAAAAAACTGTAGCACACTGTAACATGAACAACTTGTATCGATGTTACTTTAGTTACACAAGCTTACTTCAAGCTGCCTTGAAGGACAAGAGCTCATCTTTACAGACTGAGATGATCGAAGGTCAAATATTATTTACATATTTAGTAATACAAGGCACAACATATTGCATACAAATCACCGCGAGAGCTTTTTTTCTTTCTTTTTCTTTTTTTATTAATGCAGAGAACAAAAACATACAAAAGTATAAACGTGCATCACATAATATCAACCACAAATAAGGGAATAAAATAGAACTAATGAGGGCCAAAATCTAAACAAAATTAAACAAGGAGATCAAAGGCAGAGCAAATCTAACAGTCCTTATAGCTTTCTTATGAGTAAATACTGAGATTACATTCAAATAGTTTCCCATTTCTTTTAGAAAAACAGAGAAGACAGGTTTACAGTTGGAGAATTAGCATTTGTGAATGTGAAATTTGTTTAGGAAAAAATGTTTAATTAATAACAAAACTGATATTTTTGTTTGTGGGGTCAGAGTCATAATACCCAAATATAATGTTTTTCATATGTACTGAGAAGCCTGGCAAACTCTTACACTTGATAAACACACCAATATCATCCCAAAGTTTCTGAGTGTAGTGACATGACCAAAATAAGTATACAGCTTCTTCAGAACTCGAACTAAAAGAGCGTGTAAGATCAATGTCAGATTTAAATCTTTGTATAAACTTCTTTACAGGGTAGAACCTGTGTATGAGCTTAAAATGAATTTCTTTCACTTTGTCTGTGAAAAATAATTTTTGCGGTAGAGACCAGATTTAATCACCGCGAGAGCTTTCCAATATGCGCGGCGAGAGCACCTGTCCATCAAAAGCTCACTATCCAATCAGAGTAGATCACTGTTAACCCCGCCCCCACGAGAGGTTTGTGTCAAAACTCCAAACGAAAAACTGCGAAGCAAAAGCGAAATCTGTGGCAATGCATTCAGAATCCACGATCAGCGAAAACGAATCTTTGAAAAACATTAACAAAGAATGAAGCATATTTGAAGAGCCTGTTACATTTGTGCGACTGATTTAAAAAAAAAAATTCTTCTTTTGTAATGGCATATTTTTGATAGTTTCTGAAAAAGTTAAATTCAGTTTTATAAAGTTATGTTCATTTTTATTGAAACAAATGTAATTCCATATGAACTCGCCTGCTAGTCTATTTTTATTTTGCCATTTTCAACATCTCTTTAATAGAACTTTCGGATCTCGTTAACAAAATGAAAAAAGTCTACTAACTCCTCACTGGATGTTGTTCCTTCCGTGATCATAAAATGACTTTTCCAGTCATTGGCCCCAGTGTTCAAGTGTTGATTAACTCATCTTTGGACACTGGTGTGGTTCCGAACTGCTTTAAACATGCAGTTGTTCAGCCTTTGCTCAAGAAACAAGGTTTGGATGAAAGTTGCTTTAACAATCTTTGGCGTGTCTCAAAGTTAGAAATTTTTTTTCAAAGCATTTGGAAAAAGTTGAACAGTTACAGTTGATCACATTCTGAAATACAGCTAATTTATTAGAACCTTTTCAATCTGGTTTCACTACTTATCACAGTATGGAGTCTGCTTTGCGTAAAGCATTAAATGATATTTTGGTTGCAGTTGATGCCGGTAAAAATGCAGTATTGATTCTACTGGATCTTACAGCTGCCTTTGATACCATGGATCATGATGTTCTTATTTGCCGTTTAGAACATCTGTTCAGTATCAGGGGCACAGCCTTATGATGGTTCGGCTCATATCTCAAAAGATAGGTCTTTTTCTGTAGAGCTAGGAAAGTTTTCCTCATTATCTGCCCCAGTAATTAGTGGAGTATCTCAGGGCTCTATTCTGGGACCGCTTCTTTTAAACTTATATATGCACCCTCTGGGGGATATTATCAGGAAGCACAATGGTTCTTTTCATTTCATTTAATCTTTTCAGTGGCTCGCTCAAGGGCACTTCAGTCATGGGTATTGAGGGAGGAAGAGAGCACTGTTCATTCACTCCCTCACACCTACAACTCCTGCCAGCACCAAGACTCAAACCTGTGACCTTTGGGTAACTAGTCCAAGTCTCTAACCATTAGGCTACAGCTGCCACAAAAGCTGGAATTCATTGCTGGAATGTATTTCAGATATAAAAATATGGTTATCAAATAACTTTCTCCAACTCAATGAGAACAAAACAAAAAGTATTGCTTTTGGTCCCCCAAAAATAAGAAAGGATACTATTAGGGAGCTGGCCAAATGATTTCCCTGCCCTTTTCTTCACAGGTTAGAAACCTGGGCGTTATCATAGACTCAGAATTATGTTTGTCCAGACAAAATTAATTCTGTTGTTAGGAATAGTTTTTATCAATTATGGGTCTTCTCCAAACTTAAATCATTTTTGTCTTTTCAGCATTTGGAGAAGATTATTCATGCTTTTATCACTTCTCGTTTAGATTACTGTAATTCACTGTACTCAGGTCTTCCTCAGTCATTGCTTTCAAGCCACCAGTTTTCACACCTCTTTTATATGTCCCTCATTCATTTTCTGTTTTTCCTTTTCTCTTTTAATTTTATTTTACATTGTTCAGCACTTTCAATAGCTTTATGTTTAATGTGCTATATAAATAAAATGCACTTACTGTCTGTGCTTTAACATTTTTAATGGCACTCACTCTTAATTATACATTGCACTTATGTGAAACAGCAAACTCAACTGAAATATGTCTGCCAAGTGCATATTTACATACACCCAATGATTAAAAATAGAGCGAAGCAGCGCCTCACCTGCTGTTTCACAACACAGTGAACACAGTCATTTCCTCACAGACGCTCTGTCTTACAGGAGTTCCCAAGACCATTAAATGTGCCCATGAGCGTGCCGTAAAACTCTTCACCGACTCCCTCATCAACGCCAGCCAGCCCTTAATAGGCTACCGTTGCCGTGACGACAGCGCCTTCAGCAGAGGCCTGTGTCTGGACTGCAAGCAGCTGCGCTGTAACACACTGGGCTTCGCTGTGCGGCACGATCGACCAGGGAGGAGCGCTACAGGCCTGTACCTCAGAACCACACCCCAGCCGCCCTACAGAGGTGTGTGTGTGTGTGTGTGTGTGTGTGTGTGAACAGAGGTCAGTGTGTGTGTGTGAGAAACAGAGGTCTGTATGTGTGTGTGTGTGTGTGTGTGTGTGTGTGTGAGAACAGGTCTGTGTGTGTGTGTGTGAACAGAGGTCAGTGTGTGTGTGTGAGAAACAGAGGTCTGTATGTGTGTGTGTGTGTGTGAGAACAGGTCTGTGTGTGTGTGTGTGTGTGTGTGTGTGTGTGAACAGAGGTCAGTGTGTGTGTGTGTGAGAAACAGAGGTCTGTGTGTGTGTGTGTGTGTGAACAGAGGTCAGTGTGTGTGTGTGAGAACAGAGGTCTGTGTGTGTGTGTGAGAACAGAGGTCTGTGTGTGTGTGTGTGTGTGTGTGTGTGAACAGGTCTGTGTGTGTGTGTGTGTGTGTGAACAGAGGTCAGTGTGTGTGTGTGAGAACAGAGGTCTGTGTGTGTGTGTGTGTGAGAACAGAGGTCTGTGTGTGTGTGTGTGTGTGTGTGTGAGAACAGAGGTCTGTGTGTGTGTGTGTGTGTGTGTGTGTGTGTGAGAACAGAGGTCTGTGTGTGTGTGTGTGTGTGTGTGTGAGAACAGAGGTCAGTGTGTGTGTGTGTGAGAAACAGAGGTCTGTATGTGTGTGTGTGTGTGTGTGTGTGTGTGTGTGTGTGAGAACAGGTCTGTGTGTGTGTGTGTGTGTGTGTGTGTGTGTGTGTGTGTGTGTGTGTGTGTGTGTGTGTGTGTGAACAGAGGTCAGTGTGTGTGTGTGAGAACAGAGGTCTGTGTGTGTGTGTGTGTGAACAGATCTGTGTGTGTGTGTGTGTGTGTGTGTGTGAGAACAGGTCTGTGTGTGTGTGTGTGTGTGTGTGTGTGAACAGAGGTCTGTGTGTGTGTGTGTGTGTGTGTGTGTGTGTGAACAGAGGTCAGTGTGTGTGTGTGTGAACAGAGGTCAGTGTGTGTGTGTGTGTGTGTGAGAACAGAGGTCTGTGTGTGTGTGTGTGTGTGTGTGTGTGTGAACAGGTCTGTGTGTGTGTGTGTGTGAGAACAGAGGTCTGTGTGTGTGTGTGTGTGTGTGTGAACAGAGGTCAGTGTGTGTGTGTGTGAACAGAGGTCAGTGTGTGTGTGTGTGTGTGTGAGAACAGAGGTCTGTGTGTGTGTGTGTGTGTGTGTGTGAACAGGTCTGTGTGTGTGTGTGTGTGAGAACAGAGGTCTGTGTGTGTGTGTGTGTGTGTGTGTGTGTGAGAACAGAGGTCTGTGTGTGTCTGTGTGTGTGTGTGTGTGTGTGTGTGTGTGTGTGTGTGTGTGAGAACAGAGGTCTGTGTGTGTGTGTGTGTGTGTGAGAACAGAGGTCTGTGTGTGTGTGTGTGTGTGTGTGTGTGAGAACAGAGGTCTGTGTGTGTGTGTGTGTGTGTGTGTGTGTGTGTGTGTGTGTGTGTGTGTGTGTGTGAGAACAGAGGTCTGTGTGTGTGTGTGTGTGTGTGAGAACAGAGGTCTGTGTCGGTAAATGTGTCCACACAGCAGAAAGAAGCTGATTCCCACTGTTTCACACACTCTCTCTCTCTCACAGTGTTTCACTATCAGATCAGAGTCCTGCTGAAGAACCTGATCGAGCCGCTCGAGGCCTCGCTGTCCGTCACACTCCACGGCATCGGAGGAGAGAGCCCAGAGCTACCCATCAACCTGTGAGTCACAGAGATAACTACACACAAGATACAAGAGCTATTGGCCAGATTTAAATTACATATATATGGGACAGAATTATTAATGTTTAAAATAATAGTAAGTTCAACATGTGTACATATATATATATATATATATACAGTACAGACCAAAAGTTTGGAAACATTACTATTTTTAATAGTATAAAAAGCCTGCATTTATTTGATCAAAAATACAGAAAAAAATGTAATATTGTTACAATTTAAAATAATTTGTTTTCAATTTATTATACTTTAAATGATCATTTATTTCTGTGATGCAAAGCTGAATTTTTAGGATCATTATCACATGATCCTTCAGAAATCATTCTAATATGATGATTCATTATCAAAGTTGGAAACAGTTCTGCTGCTTAATATTTTTTCAGAACATGTGATACTTTTTTAGGATACTTTGATGAATAAAAAGTAAAAAAAAAAGAAGAAGCTATGTTTTTAAAATATAAATATTTTGTAATAAGAATATACACTACTGGTCAGTAATTTGGGGTCAGTAATTTTTTTTCTTTCTTTTTTTTTATAAAATCAATACTTTTATTCAGCAAGGATGTGTTAAATGTGTTAAAAGTGATAGTAAAGAAAATATATTATTAGAATATATATTATTAGAAATTTATTATTAGAATAAATGCAGTTCTTTTTAACCTTTTATTGATCAAATATATGAGACAGCAGAACTGTTTCCAACACTCATAATAAATCAGAATATTAGAATGATTTCTAAATGATCATGTGATCGACTGATGTTACATGTGACACTGAAGCTGGAGGAATGATGCTGAAAATTCAGCTTTGCATCACAGGAATAAATTATTTTTTTATATTCAAATACTTTATATTCAAAAGTATATTCAAATAGAAAACTATTATTTTAAGTTGTAATAATATTTAACAATATTACTGTTTTTTTCTGTATTTTTGATCAAATAAATGCAGGCTTGATGAGCAGAAGAAACTGCTTTCAAAAACATTAAAAATAGTAATGTTTCCCAACTTTTGGTCTGTAGTGTATATATATATATATATACACAAAAACACCATTTAAAAGTCTGAAAAAGACTTCTCGCTCCTTGCTCCTCATGTTTGCGGCTGAATGCAAATGATCATTATCCATGGACAAATATACCCCTGAAAAGACATCAGCAGTCCGGTACAGAGAATAGAAAAAGAACAAAGATGATGCATCACTTTTAGGTACATTCATAATCCTGTGAAACGTTTTTGTCTGTTGACATTAATAATGTGTTTTGATGTTGGTAGTAATTTAACTAATAACAACGCATCTAATATTCTCTCTGAGTTTCCATGTTACCTTCCTAAAATTAGCCATGCTTTTACTATTAATAAAAATAGGGTGACCAAACGTGCCCTTTTCCCAGGACACATCCTGGCCTGGATTTTTATATTGGCTAAAATATCAAGGTTTTGGCTTTGGTTTCCTGTTTTCATCCTTACTGAAGGGTTAATCGTGGTGTGTGAGGAAGTGGGATCTACAGAGCGATGCAAATACGTGAACATATAAGTGTTGACTTGAAGCAGCACTGAACACAGCGATCTGTTTTTGACATCAAGTCCAGTCTTTATTTTGCCAGAACGACCCACATCGCCTGGAATTCATTTTGGTGAATTGGCTCACACAAGACAGTACAACATAACATATTATACAGTAAAAACATGAAATCTAAACAGAAAACAAATACTTAAATTACTGCTAATAATTAGTAATAAAGCTAATCAGACAAAGTGCTAGTGCATTTAGTAACCCTAAGAAGAAGGAGGGCATAGCTGTGTCTGTAAAAGGAAAGTAGATAGAGATTGTTGTTGTGAGTTGAGAGCCCTCACAGCCTGCGGGTAAGTGCTATTAGAAAAACTTATGCTTCCTAACCTTCTGCCTGATGGTAGAGGGATGAAAAGGGAATTAGCAGGGTGTGATGAATCCTTGAGTATTTTCAGACCAGTTTTGAGTAGACGGATGTTATAGATGTCAAAGATCTTAGGGAGGTCCAGCCCAATTATTCTTGATGCAGTGCTACTACACTGTTCAATGCAGACTTATCCTCCGCCGAGCAGCTACCCCACCATACAGTGATGGAGAAAGTGAGAATGCTCTCTATCACAGCCCTGTAAAAGTGGAGCATTCCAGCCTTGGACACTTTACATTTTCTAAGTTGTCTCAAAAAGAAAAGTCGCTGCTGAGCTTTTTTAACAATCTGGCTGACATTGAGGTTGCATTTAAGACTGGAGGATATGGTGGTCCCAAGGAACCTGAAACTTTCCACCCAATCTACAGTTTTGTCCTTGATGGCCAGGGGTTGGAGCGACTTAATATTTTGTTCCTAAAATCAACAACCATTTCCTTGGTTTTGGAGATGTTAAGGGGAAAAGTTGTTAATTGTGCACCACTCAGCCAGTGAGGATACTTCTGTTCTGTAGGCCGATTCATCATCGTTAGTAATGAGGCCTACCACAGTGGTATAGTCTGCAAATTTAAACATTTTGACTGAGTCATGATGAGAAAAACAGTCATTGGTATAAAAAGAGTATAAATGGGGAGACAGAACACACCCCTGGGGGGCGCCAATGCTGGTGGACATTGATTTTGACAAAAGGTTATTAACCCTAACCACTTGAGATCCATCAGTTAAAAAGTCAAGAATCCACTTACATATGGACTCCTTAACCCCCAGCCCCAGGAGTCTGTCACACAATCTCTTTGGTATAATATTATTAAAAGCAGAACTAAAATCAATAAATAAAACCCGTGCATATGTAGCTGGTCCCTCCAAATGTTGAAGAATATTATGGGTACAGAGAGAAACTGCATCTTCAACAGACCTGTTCTCCCTATATGCAAATTGGTGAGGATCAAGTGACGTAGCTGAGAGGTAATTAGCCACTAATCGCTCAAAAACTTTCATGATAACAGAGGTTAGGGCCACTGGTCTGTAGTCATTCAAACAACTCACATTCGGCTTCTTGGGCACAGGAATAATTACAGCAGATTTAAAACATGCTGGGACTTTACATAATCTAAGGGACCAATTAAAAATGTCAGTGAAGACATACGACAACTCATTGGCACACCATTTAATAGTGGCAGCAGAGACCTTGTCGGGGCCTGATGCCTTCCTACAGTTCTGTTTCCTCAACAGAGATCTGACCTCTGTTTCTTCTATCAGAAAAGGTGGTTCCAGAGGACCTATATCACTGAGAAAATTAGAACTGACTGAACATTCAGAGTTGCATTCAAATATACAATAAAATTCATTTAGTTTATTAGATAGTGAAGGGTCATCATCAGAAACTGTGTGATTGTTTCTATAATTAGTAATCTGTTGAAGGCTTTGCCAAAAACCCCTATTATCATGGACACAAAGCTTAGCTTCAAGCTTGGCCCTATAGTCAGCTTTAGCCTTTCTAACAGCGCTTTCAAATGCATATACTGACAGATATCTCCACTCTGAAAAGCACTTTTTCTCTCCAGATACAACATTCTAATATCCTTACTAAACCATGGCTTGTTATTGCTATAAACAGTCACAGTTTTAGAGGGAAAACATACATTTTCAGCAAAGTGAATATATGAAGTAACAGCATCACAGTATTCGTCCAGGGTAGTAAACTCATCCCTGAAGACAGACCAGTCAGTAGTATGAAGGCATTCTTTTAATTCGTTTTGTGCTTGTATGGACCATTGTTTGATCACTTTTTTTGTCGGCTTAGTAGATTTCAGTTTCTGACGATATCGAGGGATGAGGAAGATAGTGTTATGATCTGACCGCCCCAAAGGGGGCCACGCTATAGAATGATATGCATTAGAAATTACACAATAGCATTTATCTAGTGTCTTTTCACCCCTGGTAGCAGTATGAATCTGCTGCTTGAACTTGGGTAGTGATTTCCTTAAGTCCACGTGATTAAAATCCGGGCTGTAATTCTCCACCTCTGTTATGAGAGCCGCAGCTGCCTGCAAGCCTCCTTGGCTTCGCTTTAGGTGGAATGCAAACAGCGGCGAAAATGATGGAGGAGAACTCCCGCGGGAGATAAAAGTGTCTGCTTTTAACAATTAAGCATTCCAGCTCCCGCGAACAATGTCGCGAAAGGACGACAGAGTTGGTAGACCAGCTTTGGTTTATGTAAAAACAGACACCCCCACCTGACTTCTTCTGTGAATCCTGCTGCGATCGATCAGCTCGTAGTAGAGTGAAACCCGGCAGGAAAAGACCCTCATCCGAGGTGCTGCCCTCCAGCCACGTCTCGGTCAGACATATGACAGAACAGTCAGCAGCGTCCGGCTTAGATCGAATCAGGATAGCCAGCTCGTCCTGTTTGTTAGTCAGGGAGCAGACATTCGACAGGATCATGCTGGGAAGCGGAGAGCGGTGAACCCTCTGTCTGTGTCGAACCAAAACGCCCGCTCGTTTGCCTCTCTTCCTCGGAGGTCGCTTGTGTCTGTAAGCATTATCTTGACTGCCAATATTTCCGGCAACATTCCTCCAGTAATCGGAGGCCGGGAAGTTTAGCAAAGTGTCCCGAATACATAAGAGTTCATGTCTGTCATATGTAATCAGACTGACAGATTTGTCAACAAAACAAAGCAAAACAAGACAAACATAAACACAGAGCCACACCGCGTACCGTGAGAGCGATTCACAAACACAAGAAGCCGTCTGCTCTCTAGAGCTCTCACCGTACTTTGTCATTCATATACAGGGCAAACTAAACCAAAAAGTGGATATTTTAGGTAATATAGAAATCCTTGCCAGGACATGTCTTGGGAAAATGGCACATTTGGTCACCCTAATAAAACCAATATCATTCTTGTAGCCATGATACCCACAAATTATCCATGGTTTTGTTACTTCAAATTATAAAATAGGATTATAAATTATAAATAATTGCTTAATTTTCTTTTGCATGATTTCTGAAAGCTTGAGACTATAAAATCAGAGTTATCCCATGAAATTGTCAACGCTGAAAGTCACTACTGAAACATTTGGTGTTTAGTTTAGTTTAGTTTAGTTTAGTTTAGGTAGTTTAGGTAGAGATAGATGTCACTATTGAAACTTCCCCAATTGTTTTGGTAGGGACTGTTTCAGTAGTTTGGGATAACTCCCAGAAAACAATGATGTCCCAACGCCAAATGTTTCAGTAGTGGTATCTTTGTTTTTACATTTACATTTATTCGTTTAGCAGATGTTTTTTATCAAGAGCAACTTTTTTGGGTGTTTTCTCATGAAATTCTAAATCAATCAATCAAAATGTATTTATAAAGCACAATAAAATAACAGTAGTTGAGCACTGTGCTGTACAGACCTTGCTGAAGAGACATAAAATAAACAGTTTATAAGGAAAATTATATGGCCTTAAAAAAGGTAAGTTTTAAAATGTGGGTTCTTGAACTAACTAATCAGTGGAAAACTTGGGAGAATATTTCACAGTTTTGGCCGAACAACTGAAAAGGCACTTCAACACCATCAACACTGTTTTCTCAGAAGACCTTAATGGATATATTTGCAGATATATTTGGGCTTAAAAGATCACTCAGGAATTCAGGAGCCATTCCACCTAAAGCTTTAAAAGCATAATACAGGAGAGATATGATCAAATCTGTGGAATAATCCCATATAAACAGAATTACAATAATCGAGTCGTGAGGACACAAAAGCATGAATCACTCTCTCTTACTCTTGAAATGACAAAAAAATCTTGGCTTTTGATAGCAATCTTAATTGGAAGAAACTGGATTTGACTACTGAATTTATCTGTTTATCGAACTTGAGTGAAAGGTAACACCCAGATTTCTTTCAAACAGTTTTCTGCAGGAGTCCAGATCTTGACGGCTCTCGAAGACCCAAACACAATGTCTTCCGTTTTGCTCTCATTTAGATGTAAAACATTTGAGGAGAACCAGGACTTAAAGGGATAGTTCACCCAATAATCAAATTATGTCATTAATAACTCACCCTCATGTTGTTCCAAACCCGTGAGACCTCCGTTTATCTTCGGGACACAGTTTAAAATATTTTAGATTTAGTCCGAGAGCTCTCAGTCCCTCCATTGAAGCTGTGTGTACGGTCTACTGTCCATGTCCAGAAAGGTAAGAAAAACATCATCAAAGTAGTCCATGTGACATCAGAGGGTCAGTTAGAATATTTTGAAGCATCGAAAATACATTTTGGTCCAAAAATAGCAAAAACTACGACTATATTCAGCTTTAGCTTCTCTTCCGTGTCTGTTGTGAGAGAGTTCAAAACAAAGCAGTTTGTGATATCCTGTTCACGAATGAATCATTCAGTTCACCAAATCAAACTGAATCGTTTTAAACGGTTCGCGTCTCCAATACGCATTAATCCACAAATGACTTAAGCTGTTAACTTGTTTAATGTGGCTGACACTCCCTCTGAGTTCAAACAAACCAATATCCCGGAGTAATGCATGCACTCAAACAGTACACTGACTGAACTGCTGTGAAGAGAGAACTGAGGATGAACACCGAGCAGAGCAGATAAGAAGAACCGAGGAGCTGATGATACTGCGCATGTGTGATTCAGCGAGAAGCAGACCGACACACAGAGCGTCTGAACCGAACTGATTCTTTTGGTGATTGATTCTGAACTGATTCTGTGCTAGTGTTATGAGCGCGGGTAAAAACCGAAGGCTTGAATCAAGGGCAATCATCGCAAATGACGCCATTACGTCGAGCGCTAAAGAACCGGTGAACCGTTTTCTTCAACCGGTTTATTGAATCGAACTGTCCGAAAGAACTACTGGTGATCCGAAAACTGATGCAACCGGTTCTTGACTCGTGAACGAGTCGTTCATCTTCAGTAAAGCTGATACTGAGATAGACTGATGTAAATATGAGTTTGTGCTCTATATCTCCAGTAATGTGTGTCAGTGAGATGAGATGTAAATGATCCGCACATATAACACAGTGATTGAGAGCTGAAGAAATCAAGGCTCCTCAGAAAATGTGAGATGTTCTGGAGGCTTGTGAAGATCATTCCTCCGCTGAGGAACAGTGAAAGTAAAGCTTCTGGAAACAAAAGCTCCTCAAAAGATCCTGAGGATCAGATCTGAGACTCTAAGACATGATTGATGGAGAATCCAGTGCAGTGAGTGGAGATATGACTGAGTTGTTGTGGCGTCTGCAGGCATCAGGAGAGCGGCGCTCTGAAGTCCTTCTCGTCTCTGCTGGCCGTGGCCTCGGATCTGGGCCGGCTCCGCTCCGTGAGACTGGTCTGGAAGGGAGATCTGGTCTGGTCCAGCTGGATGAGGCGCGTCAGGAACATCATGAGCTGGAACAGCTCCGATCGAGACCCTGAGCTCAGCGTCTGGAGGATCTGCATCAAATCAGGAGAGAGTCAAGACAAGTGAGTTTCTGTTTCTCCTGAAAACTGTCTAACTGTCCACACCGACTCAGTTCTCTGTTGCTTTTGGACACTTCTCAAATCATCTTTAACAATTGCATATATTAGAAATATTCTATATAATTTAAAAGCATTTAAAATATATTTGTCCTCCATATATTTGACTTAAAATATATATTCACGTCATACAGTGCTGTCCTAAATGATTAGAACACTAGTATTTTCAGCAGCTGAAAATGGTTTGAAGTCAGTTATTTCTATCTTTTCCTCTAATGTTTCAGAAGGAAATATTAGTTTACATTTCCAAACAATCATTTGGCCATTAATTGTAATAATAAGTGAGAGGTTTGTTTGACAGCAGCCAGAGATCTGAGCCTAACACTTCTAACAGTACTGGAGCTTGGCAGGAAGGTTTCTAGAAGCGTCTTGTCCTCCTAACAAACCAACATCAATGGAAAGCTTATTTCTTCAGCTTGTAGACGATGTCTGAATCTCAGTTCTGGTTTGTAAGGGTTTGTGTGGTCATGTCTCTGTGTAGGACGTGGTTCTGCGGTTCTGCTGGAGGTTCTCGACTCAGGATCTCGGAGGAGCAGGAGTTCACACGCTGTCCGATCAAACATCAGCACACACACAGCAGCGCTTCAACCCAGTCTGTTTATTAATGCAGTTCAAGTACTCCAAAAAAACATCTCTTTAGACAATACGTTCTGAAATGTTACGTAAAAATGTTCAAAGTGAACAGAAATTTAGGTACTGTATAAAACACAGTGAACATTAACCAACAGCAGTTTTCTTTTTTTGTTCTGGTTTTTCATTCATTTCTCAATTTTAGTGTTCGGCCTATTCTCACCTACGACATTTTATCAGTGCACTTTTCTTCTATGAAATTTCACCAAGACTACGTAAAAAAAGAAAGAAAAAGTAATATACAGGCAAATATTGTCCAATCCAGACCGCCGAGCCGGTTTGTTCCTCTCAGACGGAGTACGTGCGGTCGGCCTGGACTCACAAACGCAGGAACAAAAGAACAGTATCAAAACCAACAGAAATCCTCCAGTTACTGTACAGAGTTCACGAGAGAGACCAGTCCGTCTCCACGATGATGAAGAAGATGACGATGAAGGTGCGTTTCTGTAAACTAAACGTGTTGATGTGACCGTGAGAATCCTCCTCTTTCCCATGATGCTCAGCGAGTGCAGGTTTCTTCATGATCGTACTGTTAAACACATTAAACTCAGGTCTGGGCTGCTCTTCATGCACACGTTCCTCAGTGTTGGTGAATGTGAGTGTATGGCAAGCCACTTCAACATTGAACCTCTACACACACACTGCTAGCACTCATTCATTAGCTACTAGTGCACATCTTTACCTATTAGAGTCTCTTTAATAGATAGTAGTACCTAGTTACTAATACATATTTCAAATCCCACTGGCAAGATTTTTTTATTTTACTAGTAAGATTTTATAATTGTGCTCTTCAGTGTTTATTTTACTGGTCTTCTATTAAGGTAAGAACAGTAACTAGTAACAATTACAGACCTGGGGGGGGGGTTAAACTGTTTTAGGGTTTATTTATTTTTCTGCTCACCATAACTGTTTAGTTATTCTTCGCTATTTAGTTTTTTTTTTTTTAATGCTATTTAAAAAAAAAAACCTCTGGTACACTTTAATTAAAACTGCAGGACACTTCTGCATAGGGCTGGATGAAACGAGCAAAAATCAATATCTCTGTATTTGTTTTTGGCTGATTTGCGCTATATGGCAGCCTATATATCTGTATGTTGTATTTGGATTAAACAAAGTGAATGTAATCTAGGCAAATATGTTAAAATCACATTACAGTGTAACAATGCAATCTAAAAACAAAACAAACATATTTTTTAAAGCAGAAGTTAAAGTTACTAAACTAAAAATGAAAATAATAGTTATTGTGTTATCCTATTTCAGCTATTTCTGGAGATTAGCGGAGAACTGCTAAAGCAAAAACTCATGCACTTCTGACAGCAAATACAAATATTTTCATGTTTTTTATACTTTTACAGATGGGGAATATACCTGTGCAATGTAAGTTATGCGTTAAGCAGATCTCAAACACATTAAACAGCGCGTCTCTGTCCTCCTCACACGCAGACTTGCTGTCAGAACTATAAACTATAGGCTACTAAGAGAGAAATAAAATACAGAAATGATTTAATGGCAAAACAAATAAAAAAATGTTCTGATTGGTTGAACTCTTCATGTTTTTCTGTTGCTTGTTTTGAATACTACTCGTGGACAGCGGCGTCATTAGATATTTGCGTAGAGTGACGAATCGTACCCGTTTAAAAACATTAGTCACATTACGAATGCATACTAGTCAGAACTGAAGTTAACATCTGAACGATAGATCCCATAGAACTGGCAATCTGAAATGTGTTACTAGAAACAACATAATAGTTACTAATCACCACTGAAATATGTACTATTATCCTTAAAGGAGTCATATGATGCAATTTTAAGTTTTCCTTTCTCTTTGAAGTGTTCGTGAATAGATAAGATCCCTAAAGTTGCAAAGACTAAAGTCTCAAACCCAAAGAGATGTTCTTTATAAAAGTTAAGACTAATCCACGCCTCCTAAACTGCCTCATTTAAACACGCCCCACGTCTACGTCACATTGTGAGAGGATCTGCATAACTCCGCCCGCATGTTCACGCTATGAAAGGTGGTGTAACTCTGATTCTCTCTGCTGCCGCCGGCACCACGTCGTGGAGAATCAGTGTTTCGTTCTGAAAGCGAAGCTACATTGTTTGGTTTTGGACACAGCTAGAAATCAGTGGTTCAGTTGTGTTTACAACACTGTTCTAGAACAGTTCAACCCTAACATTCAGATGTGTGCAGCACAGTTTATGAGGACTGTTTCCTGATCCTGAGAGAGTAGACTACAATCTTCTGACTCTCAGCCTGTAAGTATGTTTAAATATGTAAAGAATTTGACACTGATGATCAAGTTTTGAGCAGTGGTTCTTGATTCCAGTCCTCGCGCCCCATGCTCTGCAGATTTAGTGTGTTTCTCATCGCTTCAGACATCTGATCTATTCAAACTTAAGTGCCCTGTGAAGTGGACATCACAGGATATTCCCCCTTGATTCCAGTTCAAAGTGAACGTATATGTTCCATTCAAAGTGCACTGAACTATGTGAGACGTGAACTTAAATTGCATTTATTCAGAGGTTTACGATGTCACACTTGTCCGTGTGTGAAGACGCTGTGCAGTGCAAATCCATGAATGAATGTTCGGAAGTGAGGTAAACTTCAACAGATTCCCCTGCTCAGGGAGTAGGGAGCAATGAACACTGTGTAGGGAGCATATCAATGAGAACACCGTTCATGCACAGAGCTCACTTCTAACGAGCTGATCATCTGAATCAGGTGTGTTAACAGAGAGACATGCAGAATATGCCTAGCTCGGGGCGTGAGGACTGGGACTGAGAACCGCTGGGGTAGAGTAGAGCTTGTTGTTTGTCGTTTCTCCCATCACAAATGGTTTTGTGTTTACACGATGCGATGCAACACATAAAAACACAGTATAAGTCATTATAATCAGTAATTATCCCTAGTCCCCACTAGATGCAACAAATGGCTCGTTTGTAATGGGTTTTCATGTTTTGTCTCTGTGCTCCTGGGCACATTTCCATCACACACTTGAGGCAATCAGCCAATCACAACGCACTGAATAACTGGCCAATCAGAGCACACCTCACTCTTCAGGATGACGAACTTTGTAAATAATCTATGCATTTCAGAAAGACAGGGAATAGAGGAGAAACAATAATGTGCAGTATTTGGAAAATAATGTGTTTTTGAACCTTAAACCACATAAACACATTTCATTACACCAAATAAACAAAACGTTCTTTTTAGCAGCATATGACCCCTTTGAAAGGTTACTAGTACCTAAATAAAAAAGACTAGCAGCTAATGAACACATCTTAGTATCTTATGAGAATTAGTACTTTTAAAAGATACTAGTACCTTAAGAATGGGTTAGAAGTAGTTTTCAGGATTAAATGTTGAAAGGGCTTGCCACAGAAGTGTGTAGCTATATACAGACAAACACGAACGCACACAGAATGAAGCATGTAAACGGCGGACTGACGCAGAACCGCCTCCTTCATTAGTAATTTTGAGTCCTGAGTATTTTCAACAAAAATGCAGTGTAGATCTCTTACTGACAGTAAAAGAGATAATCTGTTCTCGCATATAATACAGCTAATATCGTTTCTCTATACAGCCGCTCATCTGCGGAAAAGGGAAGGTGTAACTTTTCAGCTCTTACAAAATAAAAGTCCTTTTCTGTGCTGAAGCTCGGCACGAATCCTTAAAAAGATGTTTGATATCAAACCAGGAGTCTTGAGAGGAGTTCATGAAGGACGACAGGAGACACTATGTACAGATACCCCGGTAAACCTTGGCCCTGGAGGGTAAAACAGAACTGATGCTAGGACGGAGAGGAGGGCAGTCTGAGGAAGCGTCATGGACTGGAGGCATCAGCGTCTCATCTGGCCCATCTGGTAGTTCTCCCGGGACTGGGGCTGGCGCTGGGGCTGGCGCTGGCGCTGAGCCTGGCGTGGAGCGGCCCGCTGGTTCTGGTGAGCGTGCTGGTGCTGGTTCTGGTTCTGGTGCTGGTTCTGCTGCTGCTGCTGCTGCTGCTGCTGAGCTCGTCGTCTCTTCAGAGTACCTTCACCAGACAGACAGAGAGAGAAACACTCTTCAGCATCACACAAACACCTTCACCTCAAATACTTATTTCTCAAAATACAGACAAAACATCCAATAAAATCATGTTCCATACAGCAAAAAACCCCACTGACGGTTTCAAACGTCTCAGTACTGGACAGTGAGGAGACAGGTTACCTGGCAGAGGTTTAGGAGGAGGCAGTTTGGGGTTGCTGCTGGGTGTGTGAACACTGCAGATCTTAATGAATCCGGCCATCAGCATGATGAGAGCGATTCCCATCAGCAGAACTGCCCACCAGTGAGCCTGAGACACAAACACAGAATAAACACACGCTCCAAGAATTAAACACAGAATAAACATGCTTGGACACAAGCACAGAGTAAACCCTCTCAGACGCCCACAGACGATCGGAGATGATGGGACACGCACCACAATCCACTCTGCGATGTTCTCGTACAGCTCCGGGTTGAAGATGGCCTTCTTCAGGCGCGCCAGAGGACCATCAGCGTCCACCAGACGACACTTCATGAAGACGTCGCAGTAGCCCTTGAAGTCGTTGCAGGGCGAGCCGGCCTGGAGAGTGGTGACCCTCTTATTGAAGAAGCGGGCGAGACGCTCGGAGCCTGTGCTGCTGCAGGTGCTGGGGTTCACTGCGGACACAGGTCTGCATTGAGAACATTTTCTGATCTAAACTAAAGAAGTGTGCTGTGAGTATCTTTAATCTAAGCACGGTTATTTAACTGAGTGGTGTTTATTACACAGCTCTCTATAATGTGTGGTTCTGATTGGTCAATCACAGCATTTAATAATCATATATTCACTGATAAAACACAATCCTGTTTCATACAAATGCAACTGGCACCATCTTGTGTTTCTTTTAGTAATTGCACTGAAAAAAGAAATAATAAATGAATGCAAGTTACAGTATCATTCTCCAAACATTTCTGAATGCATAATCTCCAAAACAAATATGAACTATTACAAATCAGTGCTCTTCAATTTCTGGTTCCAATAATCCTATATTATTATTAATCATTAATTGATTATGAAATTGTGTCATGTCTTGAATCAATGGAAATTAAGCTACTGTGAGAAGAGAGACGTGTAAGAAATTACAGTTATATGAAATGAAGAATTATTAGCAGTGTTTTAAAACGGGTTTCGTTCAATGTACACACACACACACACACACACATATATTATTATTATTCTATATAGGTGATCTATATGACAGCCTGAAGCTCTGTACGGACTTCTCTCCATGCAGCACACGTGGCAGAGCTCGGTCTCGTCTTTGCCGTCCACACTGGCGCAGGTGCAGACCTCCAGACCGTATTTCTCACAGATGGAGCCGGAGCAGCCCTGAAACACAGAGAGACTGTCTTCAGTACATCGATGCACAATGTAACGTCACAGAGATATGCTGATGCGAGTATTGATATACAGCTGTCTCAGTACCGCTATCACGGCACATGCCATGAAATGAATTCAATGATGATCTGCCTTTTTACTGCCTATTTTCATATTCAATGCTGTTTAGTTGCTTTGTCACAGTCTTTATTGTCAAAAAAATTTGAACACAAGAGCACCTTTAAAACGGAGTAGAAAAGTGCAAGGTTTCTAAAGAATAATGAATAGAGAATATTATATAGGCCACAACAAGGTTTAATCTGGCCACAGAGGAAATCACCCAGGGTTGTCTGATATAAAGCGATATAATCCCAGACATAGACTGACACTTGCGAAACACAGAATTATCCCTCATGTATGCACTCTCTCCAATGTGAAAAAACACGCTTGCTTTCTGAAAACACCTGTTAGCTTGCAGTCCATCTCCACTTCAATATTCTATTCTCAGAAAAGTGTAATTCATCGACAGTTCATTTATGAGAGAAAGGCTGTGTATGTATGAACTAGCGTTTCGCCAGGTTTTCTCTTTCAACAGTGAAGCTGTGGGTTTAACTGCTTTAGAAACAATGATGTTACCAGCCACTTGTTGAGAAAGATAGTGTAGCTCTTTAACGGTTAAGATATTTTATTTATACAATTGTGGGGCAGTGCTGAGAAGCTTCTGTGTTGCTGAATGTGCTTGAGCTACAGTGAAGACAGCGCATTAGTTTATTTTATTTTTTAAATGCAGAGTGTGTGTAAATTTGTGCAATGATAACCTACCAGAAATGAAAAGATGATTTTTAAAATATATTAGAAGGAGTAAATTACGATATAAGATTACAATATAGCTGCAAGCAGCGGGCCCAAGCCATCAGTGCAAACACCACCCCGACGGCATCAGTGCATTTACAGTAACCCTATGGCAGTCTGGTTTTAAGGGATAAGGCAATTAAAGGGTTAATCCCAACCATCAAGACTGTGAAACACATATACAATAGAACAATACATAAAACTTTAGTAACACTTTACAACAAGGTTTCAGTTATTAACATCAACTATAGTAATAACGAACAATAATTGTATAGCATGTTTTAATGTCAATTAATATTCAAAATTTAAACATTAAAAAAATCTAAGTTTTATCTGTTAATATTAGTTAATGCACTGTGCACTAACATCAAAAAACATTAATAATTTCTGTGAAAATATATTGTTCATTGGTACAGTGGGGCTCGAAAATTTGGGCAACCCTTGCAGAATTTGTGAAAATGTTAATAATTTTCAAAAAATAAGAGAGATCATACTAAATGTTTTGGCATCATGTAGTATAATAGTATAATTGTCCTCTGAGGAGTATGCATTAATTCACAGCTATATTTTTCCAAAAATCCACATTCAAATCAAACAGCTGACTTCCTGTTGGTCATAGCTAATGTCCGTAAATTAGAAAGTTGTCCAGCTTGATTAGTAAAATATATGTACCAATTTTTGTGTAGCTGTAGCTAAAACTAACCACCCCTGAAGTCTGAAAATGAATTTGTGTAAGTATGTGTGAGCTATACATCAAGTTTTCTGACTGTGTTCCAGAGTAGAGCCCCTGAGTCATGCCGGGGTCCCAGCCTCTGCGGCGTCCTAATGGCCACAGACTCCAAAAGAGTTTTTGGGCACATTAATGCCGCCAAATTCCCCAGATAGTCAATAAAATAAAAATAAAGAATCCTAAGGAAATAAATAGCGCCCTGTGCCTTTGTGGCTTGGGCCCTAATTTTATTTATAGGCTTAAAAACAAGATGCAAACAATCAGAATTTTGTACCTGATGGGGAGTGCCCAATATTAACATGAAACATACACCATTACTTATATCATCAAAAAGTTCATTTATTCAACTAATTCCATTCAAAAAGTGAAACTTGTATATTATATTCATTCATTACACACAAACTGATATATTTCAAATGTTTATCTCTTTTAGTTTTGATGATTTTAACTGACAACGAAGGAAAAATTCCAAATTCACTGAAAAAAAGAGACCTTCACTGAAAAGGTTTGTACTGTAAATATAATTGACTATCAGCAGTTATTTTATCTATGTTCGTAACATTTCTTACTAGGCTTGGGTATCATTTGAATTTTATCGATTCCGATTCTTATAGATTCCTAGTTTCGATTCCAATAAGATAAAAAATACAATATAAAAAAAATTAAGTCAAACATTTATTTTAGATGTCAAACATTTTTACAAAGCATTCTGTTGCAGCTGAATAACATGAGCAAAAATCAGCAGCCAACAAAACACTGCAAGAGGAATTTTGCCTGTGATTAAAAAAAATACCATAGCAAAAACAACTAGATTAATATAAATCTCAAATATTAAAGTGTTAAAGACAAGTAAACAGTCAGTGATAAGATAGGAACAAACAAATTCTGTATCAGGATTCTTATAGTATCATGAGTTTGCTGGTGATACACCCTCACCATACTGTGATGCATGATGGGAAAAAAACAATTAAACCCATCACAATGAGTAGAGGCCTGTGGCATTCTATTCATTCATCATTTATTAATCAGTTATCATTTTGACTTAATCTTTTTCTTTAATTAAAGGCTGAAATGTGAGCTTTACCAATGATATCTGGATCTTAAATGACAACATGACTGAAAACAATTTATCTAATAACAAGTGCAAAATGTTCAAATAAAGGTTTCATAAAATGGTAATGTTACTGTTTTAGTTTATGCAAAAAGAAAGTCATTTTATTTGTTGATTTTAAATATAAACCTGGTGAAAGGATTTGTGTGTCAGTAGTTTTTGAACATTTCCAGCACGTTTTAATGGTACCTTGATAATACTGATAGCCGTGATCATGTAGGTCACTATAAAGGTGGTAAGAAGTGGCTCACTCACCCCGTTCAGGCAGACCTGCGTGTCCCCGTGGCAGGCGGTGAAGTTAGCTTTGGGCTCTGAGGTGGGGCACTGCGCCGAGGCACCGTTACACATGCCCTGATGAGCACACTCCGACTCCTCACGACACTTCTCGTTCCGGCCCTTGTAGGAGCACTCGGCCCTGCAGCAGGGGCCCTGACTCGGACTGCGCACACACACACACACACACACACACACACACACACAGACACAGACACAGACACACACACACACACACACACACACACCACACACACACACACACACACACACACACACCACACACACACACACACAGACACACACACACACACACACACACGTGCAAATGAATGACTATTCATCCTACTAATGTTTTCTATTTGTTTTAATAAGTGCAAGCTGTGACTGCGCCAAACTTTACTCCATGCAGAGAACATTTCATCACATCACTGAATACTGTCATTTAACCAATATTATGAGTTAAACTCAGGACCTATTTTGGTCTTACAGTAGAATTCAGGTACAAAAAAACTATAAAATAAAAACCAGATTAAAGTTTCAAAAGTTATTCAGCCAAGAGAAGTGCATGATTTTCTGTGTTTTGTGTTTGATAATCATTAAGGACAGACATCACAGCTTTATTAATGCTGCACCCCAACCGTGTCTGCTTAGAAGTTTTAGGACCCGTAAAGACCTCTGCCCTGAATATGGATCCAACAGAAATGATGCTGGAGAAACACACCGAGCACTGAGTGCTGTACCTGCAGACTTTGTTGGGCTTGAGTTTGCATTTCCTGTTGTCTGGCTGATTAGCATCGTAGCAGCAGTCATCTTTACACTGATCACTGTAGCCACAGTCACACTCCTCGCCCGGCTCCACCAAACCATTCCCACAGATGGGCTGTCCGGACTCTGTGACACACACACACACACACACACATCAGCGCTCCAGCTGAGGATCAGCACTCACTCTCCTGTCGCTCTGAGACTCACCCACGAAACAGCTGCCGCGCTTCTTCTCCAGCACCTGGCTGATGTTCTTGACGCTGCAGACGGAGAACTTATTGTTGTTCAGCTTGTCTCCAGAAGTGGCTCGAGCGTACATGATGTAGTTCCCTCGCTCCTTCTTATCCTGGCTCTTGGACTCGCCCGGAGTGCACTCTGACCC